>NC_084550.2:59285000-59322500 GCF_033978685.3 Nerophis lumbriciformis | reverse complement strand
CGCTCATGTTGGCAGCGACAGTGAAACCTGGAGAGGTGTGATTGGGAAGAATGGCCGCCCGGATCTGAACCCGAGTGGTGTTCTGTTATTGGACTTTTGTGCTCGTCACATATTGTCTATAACAAACACCATGTTCAAACATAAGGGTGTCCATATGTGCACTTGGCACCAGGACACCCTAGGCCGCAGTTCCATGATCGACTTTGTAGTTGTGTCATCGGATTTGCGGCCTCATGTTTTGGACACTCGGGTGAAAAGAGAGGCGGAGCTTTCTACCGATCACCACCTGGTGGTGAGTTGGCTGCGATGGTGGGGGAGGATGCCGGACAGACCTGGCAGGCCCAAATGCATTGTGAGGGTTTGCTGGGAACGCCTGGCAGAGTCTCCTGTCAGAGAGAGTTTCAATTCCCACCTCCGGAAGAACTTTGAACATGTCACGAGGGAGGTGCTGGACATTGAGTCCGAGTGGACAATGTTCCGTACCTCTATTGTCGAGGCGGCCGATTGGAGCTGTGGCCGCAAGGTAGTTGGTGCCTGTCGTGGCGGTAATCCTAGAACCCGTTGGTGGACGCCGGCGGTGAGGGATGCCGTCAGGCTGAAGAAGGAGTCCTATCGGGTTCTTTTGGCTCATGGGACTCCTGAGGCAGCAGACAGGTACCGACAGGCCAAGCGGTGTGCGGCTTCAGCGGTCGCGGAGGCAAAAACTCGGACATGGGAGGAGTTCGGGGAGGCCATGGAAAAAGACTTCCGGACGGCTTCGAAGCAATTCTGGACCACCATCCGCCGCCTCAGGAAGGGGAAGCAGTGCAGTGTCAACACGTGTATGGTGGGGATGGTGCTCTGCTGACCTCGACTGCGGATGTTGTGGATCGGTGGAGAGAATACTTCGAAGACCTCCTCAATCCTACCAGCACGTCTTCCTATGAGGAAGCAGGGCCTGGGGAATCTGTGGTGGGCTCTCCTATTTCTGGGGCTGAGGTTGCCGAGGTAGTTAAAAAGCTCCTCGGTGGCAAGGCCCCGGGGGTGGATGAGATCCGCCCGGAGTTCCTTAAGGCTCTGGATGCTGTGGGGCTGTCTTGGTTGACAAGACTCTGCAACATCGCGTGGACATCAGGGGCGGTACCTCTGGATTGGCAGACCGGGGTGGTGGTTCCTCTCTTTAAGAAGGGGAACCGGAGGGTGTGTTCCAACTATCGTGGGATCACACTCCTCAGCCTTCCCGGTAAGGTCTATTCAGGTGTACTGGAGAGGAGGCTACGCCGGATAGTCGAACCTCGGATTCAGGAGGAACAGTGTGGTTTTCGTCCTGGTCGTGGAACTGTGGACCAGCTCTATACTCTCGGCAGGGTCCTTGAGGGTGCATGGGAGTTTGCCCAACCAGTCTACATGTGCTTTGTGGACTTGGAGAAGGCATTCGACCGTGTACCCCGGGAAGTCCTGTGGGGAGTGCTCAGAGAGTATGGGGTAACGGACTGTCTTATTGTGGCAGTTCGCTCCCTGTATAATCAGTGTCAGAGCTTGGTCCGCATTGCCGGCAGTAAGTCGGACACGTTTCCAGTGAGGGTTGGACTCCGCCAAGGCTGCCCTTTGTCACCGATTCTGTTCATAACCTTTATGGACAGAATTTCTAGGCGCAGTCAGGGCGTTGAGGGGATCTGGTTTGGTGGCTGCAGGATTAGGTCACTGCTATTTGCAGATGATGTGGTCCTGATGGCTTCCTCCGGCCAAGATCTTCAGCTCTCGCTGGATCGGTTCGCAGCCGAGTGTGAAGCGACTGGGATGGGAATCAGCACCTCCAAGTCCGAGTCCATGGTTCTCTCCCGGAAAAGGGTGGAGTGCCATCTCCGGGTTGGGGAGGAGATCTTGCCCCAAGTGGAGGAGTTCAAGTACTTCGGAGTCTTGTTCACGAGTGGGGGAAGAGTGGATCGTGAGATCGACAGGCGGATCGGTGCGGCGTCTTCAGTAATGCGGACGCTGTATCGATCCGTTGTGGTGAAGAAGGAGCTGAGCCGGAAGGCAAAGCTCTCGATTTACCGGTCGATCTACGTTCCCATCCTCACCTATGGTCATGAGCTTTGGGTCATGACCGAAAGGACAAGATCACGGGTACAAGCGGCCGAAATGAGTTTCCTCCGCCGAGTGGCGGGGCTCTCCCTTAGAGATAGGGTGAGAAGCTCTGTCATTCGGGGGGAGCTCAAAGTAAAGCCGCTGCTCCTCCACATCGAGAGGAGCCAGATGAGGTGGTTCGGGCATCTGGTCAGGATGCCACCCGAACGCCTCCCTAGGAAGGTGTTTCAGGCACGTCCGACCGGTAGGAGGCCACGGGGAAGACCCAGGACACGCTGGGAAGACTATCTCTCCCGGCTGGCCTGGGAACGCCTCGGGATCCCCCGGGAGGAGCTGGACGAAGTGGCTGGGGAGAGGGAAGTCTGGGCTTCCCTGCTTAAGCTGCTGCCCCCGCGACCCGACCTCGGATAAGCGGAAGAAGATGGATGGATGGATGGATATATATATATATATATATATATATATATATATACATATATATATATATGTGTGATTAATCTGATTAAAACAAATTAATCACTTGACAGCCCTTAGATATACGGTATAAATGTTAATTTTTGTATATACCTATACAGTATGTACAGTATTTATATGTAGCTGAGTGGTTAACACTGGTAACTGTGAATCAAGGGATACTGGGTACGAAGCCCGGTCAGGTTACAAGGCTCCAGTCAAAAGAGTCAGTGTTTTTTTACACGTCCATTTGTAGTTAACTGAGACAGGTTCTCATTTAAATATGTCATTGGGGCACGAAAATTTGTTATTCAGCCAACCAAGGGTAGCTGTGGGGTTAAAGCAGCTAGCTTCCAATCAAAGAGGACTGGTTTCAATTCCCAGTCATGGCCGAGCAGTGACTGGGTAAAAGTTTAATTTTTGTATCATAGTTTACTGTCTATGATGCAAAAATTAAACTTTTACCCAGTCACTGCTCGGCCATGACTCAATTAAATATGTCATTGGGGCTCGAAATCTTGGCTCCAGCAGCCCAATGATAGCTGAGTAGTTAAGGCAGCTATCTTTCACTCAAAGGGAATTGGTTTCAAATCCATGTCATATCACGCAGTGACTAAGAAAGCTCCAACTGGAAGAATTTCTGTTTTATATCCTAGTTTACTAGGACAGGTTCTGTCATTGGGGCTCGAAAACTGAGAAATGGCAGACAAAGGCTAGCCGAGTGGTTATAGCAGCAAGCTCCCAATCAAAGGGTACTAGGTTCAAATCCAAGTCATGGTCAAGCAGTGACATTGTGGTAGTTGACCAATTAGCTCTTCTGGTGTTGGGATTGCATTGTTATGGTATTGCCTTTTTGGATTGATTTAAAAAAATAAAATAAAAAAAAAAAAAAAATAGATTTTTCAAAAATGAGAATCGATTCTGAATCGCACAACGTGAGAACAGCGATCCGAATTGGAATCGATCTTTCTTTCGGCCATGCACATGCCTCTGGCGTGGCCACAAAAATGTCCATGAAGGCATGGGGGTCTTCCTCCTCCCCCATGCGCTGCACGGCGACGGCCGCTGATGTTGGCCGTGCCGTTCCCACCCGGTCCGCCAGCGCCTGCAGGATTCGGCCCTGCTGGGGCCATTTGTTGGCGGACCGCCTCCAGCTGTTGGTGGTTGGCCGCTGTCACCGCCGCGAACACGCTCGCAAGAGCTGTCAGAGGGTTAGTCTCTTCCGCCTCAGGTGGTCCGGCTTGATTGGGCGCCAAATTGTGGAGGTTTCCCTCCCGTGGGTTCTCCAGACCACCAAGCATCGACACGAGAGCCCAGGTTTCAGGATGCAACACTGGTTTATTTTCGGGGTTTTCAATTATTTTGCTCCCGGCTGCTGCCTTTTAACAGAGCGACAGGTGATTAGATAACCAGGCCCAGGTGGGCCATCTACGCACCTGTCGCTGATTTCGAAGCTGATCCTGGCACACCCCGCTTTGCTGCAGGCCCGCTGTCACATCATCAATAAATATAAGAGATCCAGTTCCATTAGACTACCACCACCATGCTTCACTGATGAGGTGGTATGCTTTGGATCTTGAGTAGTTCCTTCCCTCCTCCATACTCTTCTATTTCCATCATTCTGGTACAAGTTGATCTTTGTCTCATCTGTCCATAAGATGTTGTTCCAGAACTGCACAGACTCTTTTAGATGTTTCTTGGCAAACTCTAATCTGGCCTTCCTGTTTTTGAGGCTCACCAATGGTTTACACCTTGTGATGAAACCTCTGTATTTCCTCTGGTGAAGTCTTCTCTTAATTGTTGACTTGGACACGGATACACTTTTCTTAATCTGGCCAACTGTTGTGAAGGGCTTTTTCTTGACAAGAGAAAGGATTTGTCTGTCATCCACCACACTTGTTTTCCGTGGTCTTCCAGGTCTTTTGGTGTTGCTGAGCTCAGCAGTGCGTTCTCTCTTTTTAAGAATGTACCAAACAGTTGATTTGGCCACACCTCGTGTTTTTGCTATCGCTCTGATGGCTTTGTTTTGATTTTTCAGCCTAATGATGGCTTGCTTCACTGATAGTGACAGCTCTTTGGACTTCATATTGAGAGATGACCTCCCCTCCACATCTAGGCCTTTTATCTGCTCTTTGTAAATTCAATAAATGGAAAAAAACAAGGCCTGGCCATGGAACAGCTGAGTACACAATTGTCCAATTACTTTTGGTCCCTTAACAAGTGAAGGCACATATAAAATGTCACACATCACACATCATACATCACACGTCATGTATCACACGTCATGTATCACACATCAAAGAACTATGAATTTGTTGCAGGTATGACCACATGGTGGCGATAGTTTCAAAGAACTATGAACTTGTTGCAGGTATGACCACTTAGTGGCGATAGAGCGCAGCGGGCGAGCTGCGGATGGGAACTACTACAATGTGAGAGGAATAAACATCAAACATCTTGTGGACCCAATTGATGACTTGTTTATTGCTGCAGACAAGCTGGCAGGAATGACAAGTACAGGTATGTAACACCTGAGAGACATGGCACACACCAACAACTCAACAACAGGTGTGTAACACCTGAGAAACATGGCACACACCAACAACTCAACAACAGGTATGTAACACCTGAGAGACATGGCACACACCCACAACTCAACAGGTATGTAACACCTGAGAGACATGGCACACACCAACAACTCAACAGGTATGTAACACCTGAGAGACATGGCACACACCAACAACTCAATAAATTACCACTACATGCTTTTTTTTCTTTACTCTCGTATTTAATGACAACATTCTACTGCGATCGCAATAAGAAACCTATTTAATGTAATCTATGTTCTGTTCAAATAATACCATGTTTTGGGGTCCCCTTTATGTAGAAAAGTGTCAAAAAGTATACAAAATATATTTTGGTACCAGTACTAAAATATCGGTATCCCAATTGGTTTGATATGTAACTGAGGTTCAACATTTTATTCTACCTCAATCATAATTTACTGCAACAGGTGTCACGATTACATTAGTGAATGAGCCAGACGACCCTTACAACAAGACTGAGAATAGCTTAATGGTTAAGACTGCTGCCTCTTAGTCAGTAAAAGTGGGTTCAAATCCATAACTAGTTTTTTGTTTCCCCTATCATAGTTTAATGATTGCATTTGTATATGAGCGAAAATCATGTCTTGATGGGACCCAGGATAGCTCAATGGTCAACACTGTGGGCTCCTGATACAGGGGTACTGGGTTTGAATCCCAATTCGTTTGATACATTATGTAACTTAGGTTCAAAATTTTGTTCCACCTCAAGCGTAGTTTACTGCGACAGGTGTCACGATTATATTTGTGAATGAGCCAGACTACACTTACAACAAGACTGAGGGTAGCTTAATGGTTAAGACTACTGCCTCTCAGTCAGTAAAACTGGTTTAAAATCTATAAATTTGAATAGCTACTTTTTTGTTTCACCTATCATAGTTAAATGATTGCATTTGTATATTAAGAAAAATCGTGTTGCAACAACACCCAGGATAGCTCGATGGTTAAGACTGCTGCCTCTCACGCAGTACTACTAGGTTAAAATCCATAACTTGGAAGATGTAGTTTCTTGTTTCACCTCTATCATGTTTTGATGATTGCATTTGTATATGATCGAAAATCACATCTTGCTAGGATCCAGGATAGCTTATTTGTTAAGACTGCTTCCTCTCACTCTGTATTACTGCGTTCAAATCTGTAACTTGTAAGGTCTTGTTTTTTGTTTCACCTCTATCATTGTTAAAGGATTGCATTTGTATATGAGCGAAAATCATGTCTTGATGGAACCCAGGATACCTCAATGGTCAACACTGTGGGCTCCAAATACAGGGGTACTGGGTTTGAATCCCAATTGGTTTGATATGTAACTTAGGTTCAAAATTTAACCCCACCTCAATCGTAGTTTACTGCGACTGATGTCATGATTCCATTAGTGAGTGAGCCAGACTACACTTACGAAAAGACTCAGGATAGCTCAATGGTTAAGACTGCTGCCTCTCACGCAGTACTACTGGGTTCAAATCCATAACTTGGAAGATCTTGTTTTTTGTTTCGCCTAGATCATAGTTCACTGATGACATTTGAATATGAGCGAAAAACGAACCTTAACGGGACCCAGGATAGCTCAATGATCAACACTGTGGGCTCCTAATACAGGGGTACTGAGTTCAAAACCCATATATGGAATAAGTAATTTGGCTGTATGCTGTCAAAATGACATACATTGTGGGGTATTTCTTCTCCCCCACACAGAGTAATGTTATGTGCTAGTTGTTTGAGTAACATATAGTTGAAAAATTAAGTAAACACTAAAAATAATAATAATCAAAAATAAATAGTCAAATAGTCAATGATGACACCTCAGGGGTTACCTGTGTGTGTGTGTGTGTGTGCGAGTGAGTGTAATTCCTGAGGTTGGTGGGAATAGGAGTATAAAGTTAATAATAAAGAGTGTTGACAAATGACCTCTCCTGGGTACAATTAAAAGAAAATAGGTTAATTGTAATTGGATTTAAAAAAAAAAAAATTAAATAATTATTTTAACATTACACAGGAGAAGTGACACAGTCACAATATATGAAGCCTCCAGGCAGTTTTGTAAATTACATGTCAACCCAACCAGGATTCGAACCCAGCACCCTTCAACCTGAGTCAACAGTCTTAACCACTGGGCTATCATGGGTCTGGAGGAGAGAAATTTTTTTTTCAAACACAAATGTAATCGAGGGCTCCTGGCTCAGTAAAGTATGATGAAGTCAAACAAAATACCATTAACCAGAGTGGGGTTTGAACCCAGTACCTTTCATTCCCAGTCAGCAGTCTTAACCCTTGGGCTATCCCAGGTATTGTGTAGAAACGATTGTGTTCCATACACAAATGTAATCGAGGACTTCTGGTTCAGTAAAGTATGATGAGGTGGAACAAAATGCTGTCAACTAGAGTGGGGTTCGAACCCAGTACCTCTCATTACAAATCAGCAGTCTTAACCACTGAGCTATCCTTGGTCTCATGAAGAGTGGATTTCTTTCCATACACAAATGTTATCTATGACCCCTGGCTCACTAAAGTATGATGAGGTGGACAAAATACTGCCAACCAGAGTGGGGTGGGGTGGGGTTCGAACCCAGTACCCTTCGTTCTACTTCAACAGTCTTAACCACTGGGCTATCTTCAGTCTTGTGAAGATAAGATTTTGGTCCATACACAAATGTAATCGAGGACTCCTTTCTCAGTAAAGTATGATGAGGTGGAACTAAATGCTGTCAACTAGAGCTGGGTTTGAACCCAGTATGACCTCTCCTGGGTACAATTAAAATAAAATAAGTTAATTTGAATTGAATAAAAAAAAAGTTTATTAAATAATTATTTTAAGATTACATGGGAGAGGTGACACAGCCACAATATATGTCACCTCAAAGCCTCCAGCCGGTTCTATAAATTACATGTCAACCCAACCAGGATTTGAACCCAGCACCCTTCAACCTGAGTCAACAGTCTTAAACACTGGGCTAACCTGGGTCTTGAGGAGAGACTATTTTTTTTCATACACAAATGTAATCGAGGACTCCTGGTTCAGTAAAGTATGATGAGGTAGAACAAAATACCATCAACCAGAGTGGGGTTTGAACCCAGTACCTTTCATTCCGAGTCAACAGTCTTAACCCCTGGTCTAGTGAAGAAAAAATTGTGTTCCATACACAAATGTAATCGAGGACTTCTGATTCAGTAAAGTATGATGAGGTGAAACAAAATGCTGTCAACTAGAGTGGGGTTCAAACCCAGTACCTCTCATTACAAATCAGTAGTCTTAACCACTGAGCTATCCTTGGTCTCATGAAGAGTAGATTTCGTTCCATACACAAATGTTATCTATGACCCCTGGCTCACTAAAGTAGGATGAGGTGGACAAAATACTGCCAACTGGAGTGGGGTGGGGTTCGAACCCAGTACCCTTCATCCTACTTCAACAGTCTTAACCACTGGGCTATCTTCAGTCTTGTGACGATAAGATTTTGGTCCATACACAAATGTAATCGAGGACTCCTTTCTCAGTAAAGTATGATGAGGTGGAACTAAATGCTTTCAACTAGAGCTGGGTTTGAACCCAGTATGACCTCTCCTGGGTACAATTAAAATAAAATAAGTTAATTGTAATTGAATAAAAAAAAGTTTATTAAATAATTATTTTAAGATTACATGGGAGAGGTGACACAGCCACAATATATGTCACCTCGAAGCCTCCAGCCGCTTTTATAAATTACATGTCAACCCAACCAGGATTTGAATCCAGCACCCTTCAACCTGAGTCAACAGTCTTAACCACTGGGCTATCTTGGGTCTTGAGGAAGGACTATTTTTTTTCATACACAAATGTAATCAAGGACTACTGGCTCAGTAAAGTATGATGAGGTAGAACAAAATACCATCAACCAGAGTGGGGTTTGAACCCAGTACCTTTCATTACGAGTCAACAGTCTTAACCCCTGGTCTAGTGAAGAAAAAATTGTGTTCCATACACAAATGTAATCGAGGACTTCTGATTCAGTTAAGTATGATGAGGCGGAACAAAATGCTGTCAACTAGAGTGGAGTTCGAACCCAGTACCGCTCATCACAAGTCGGCAGTCTTAACCAATGAGCTATTCGTGGTCTTGTAAAGAGTAGATTTATTTCCATACACAAATGTTATCTACGACCCCTGGCTCACTAAAGTATGATGAGGTGGACAAAATACTGCCAACCGGTGTGGGGTTTGAACCCAGTACCCTTCGTTTTAATTCAACAGTCTTAACCACTGGGCTATTGTCAATATTGTGAAACTAAGATTTTGGTCCATACACAAATGTAATCAAGGACTCCTTGCTCAGTAAAGTATGATGAGATGGAACTAAATGCTCTCAACTCGAGTGGGGGCAATAGACTACAGACAGTGGTCATCGCGTGAAGAAGCCTACAATTTTTGGTTGTGTTTTCCGCTCCGTATGCTGGGTGGCAATATACGATATATATCTCGATATTTTACCCGTAAAGTAAAAACAAAACACAAAACAGTCCTAGTTACCTGAGATACGAAGTATATCATTATTTTGACTTAGTAAATATTGACTTACTAAGACAAAATAATGACTAAGTCAAATTAATGACTTACTGTGAATAAGTGTTTGCAATAAGCGTTTGAAAAAAAGAGTTAAAAGTGGGGCCACATGCTGGCATATTCTCAACTCATCATGCTTAATTTATTACAGCATTTGGGAAGCCTGTAGTTGATTTTTATTATGTAAATGTTATAGTTTTATCAACATGTGATAGCAGGGACCCTGCCATTCAAAACTAGGCTGCTACATTACTAATGATTAATGTAGCATCAAGGGTTGGAATAGGGGGTTAAATCACCAAAAATGATTCCCGGGCGCGGCCACCGCTGCTGCTCACTGCTCTCCTTGCCTCCCAGAGGGTGTTTAAGGGTGATGGGTCAAATGCAGAGAATAATTTCGCCACACCTCGTGTGTGTGTTACAATCAGTGGTACTTTAACTTTAACTTTTAACTACAGCTGAAAAAATAGTACAATAGCAATAGGAGAGAATATTCATCCCTGAACACCATGGAGTTCATGTAGGCTTTATGATGCAGTTACATTATTATATCAACTATCAGAGACAGAAACTCTTCATTTAACATAATGTCCTTTTTTGCTGCTTCAACACAGAAAAAGGTCAAGTGAAATAACTTAGTTGTTAACTGTAGGTCAATAATGCTTGTCTTTCTCTCAGACGTTACGTTAAATGCTAATTAGCCTTCACCTAAAGGACTGCGAGCGAACTGAGCTGCCGCTTATATTTCTAGAAGGTCAACGGGCTCATAGTGATGTTACTAGTAGTTGACTGGGAGATGTTTATTATAATTTGGGGAGAGTCCGCTGCATTATACTCAGCTGCTAAACACCTTTCTACTAACCCGCACCGTCTCTCCTCTCTGCCTGCCTCTGCCGTGAGCACTGACTCCATGCGCTCTGAATACACACTGCTGATTGGCTCTTACCGCTCTGAATAAGCACTGCTGATTGGCTGTTACCGCTCTGCGTGTAACCAATCAGATGGTTGTGTGGGTGTGACAATGCTGGGTGCTGCAGAGACGTACCGACAGAGGCAGAGGCAGTACGAAGCGTAGCAGCTTGTTAAGACTTTAGTTTAGCACCAAATGATAATACAAATACATTTAATAAAGTCAAATACAAATAAGGCAACAAGAGAAGTATCCTACACTTCTCTTTTGTAAAGTAAATCTGAACAGCCGATATGGGCATCTACATCAACTATATGATTTGCCTGAGAAGCTGGACAAGAAAAAAAAAAAGACTTTAGTTTAGGTGGTGGCTCTTTGTTGTTAAGGCGGCCGCCTTAACAACAAAGCGCTGCGGGAAACCCTGCGTATATATATATATATGTGTGTGTATATATATATATATATATATATATATATATATATATATATATATATATATATATATATATATATATATGTATGTGTATATATGTATGTATATATATGTATATCACTCTAAGAAGGTTCATTATGTCTTCTTATTCATATACTTTTTCTAATGTTCACTAAGTCAGACAATATTTACTCTTCATATTAGACAAGGTAAAAATTCCGAAAATATTGTCTGACTCCAATAACATTTGAAAAGTATTAGACACAGATTGCTTTACACATTCACTTATCTGAATACGCTCACACAACTCTTTCACGGCAGAAACGTAGCAAAAAGTTGCGTGTAATTTCCCTCTCAAATATATATTTCCCGATCAAATGAATAAATAAATACTAGAGATGTCCGATAATATCGGGCTGCCGATATTATCGGCCGATAAATGCTTTAAAATGCAATATCTGAAATTATTGGTATCGGTTTCAAAAAGTAAAATTTATGACTTTTTAAAACACCGCTGTGTACACGGACGTAGGGAGAAGTACAGAGCGCCAATAAACCTTAAAGGCACTTCCTTTGCGTGCCGGCCCAGTCACATAACATCTACGGCTTTTTACACACACAAGTGAATGCAATCGCATACTTGGTCAAGAGCTATACAGGTCACACTGAGGGTGGCCGTATAAACAACTTTAACACTGTTACAAATATGCGCCACACTGTGAACCCACACCAAACAAGAATGACAAACACATTTCGGGAGAACATCCGCACCGTAACACAACATAAACACAACAGAACAAATACCCAGAACCCCTTGCAGCACTAACTCTTCCGGGACGCTACAATATACACCCCCCGCTACCCCCTTAACCCCCCCCACCTCAACCTCCTCATGCTCTCTCATGCTGTTTTGAAGCATGTTAAAAAAATAATGCACTTTGTGACTTCAATAATAAATATGGCAGTGCCATGTTGGCATTTTTTTTTCCATAACTTGAGTTGATTTATTTTGGAAAACCTTGTTACATTGTTTAATGCATCCAGCGGGGCATCACAACAAAATTAAGCATAATAATGTGTTAATTCCACGACTGTATATATCGGAATCCGTAATTAAGGGTTGGACAATATCGGAATATCGGATATCGGCAAAAAAGCTGTTATCGGACATCTCTAATAAATACTATAAAACTGTCAACAAAAAAAAAAGGCACGTGTAAAAAGACAGCCAATCAAGAAAATACGGACAGACGACTTAAAACACACACACACACACACACACACAAGTACACGGACACGTGAATTATATTACGGTACTGACGCACATATTGAGACATGCATTTGCAAATATTTATCTACAATAATCCCTCCATAGTTTCCTAAACGAGTCGAGTATTTTGGCAGTTTCAGACGTGTTTATACACGTCCTGCTATGTTTGGTGCCGCTGACCATTTCCCTAAACAACCTTTGTGCCCTCTAATCTGGCGGCGCAGCTAAATGAAAGATGTTAAGGACTTTGATATGCTGCTCTTTCACAACCCGGGGAAGAAAAAAAAAACACCGCTCAACATCTGCTCTGCTCGCTTCCACCGTTTGACTCCCACACACACTTTCATCCATCTCTAGTTGATGTACTGGAGGAGGAGGAGGAGGAGGAGGGGGTGTCAGGGGGATGAAAGCATGCATAAAAGATGGCGACCAGAAGAATAAAACATAAGAGAACATGGGAGCTTGTCATGTTGTCCAAGCACAATATAGTGTTTATTATTCTCCAACGTCGCTGACCTCACTCTGCTCTGGCAGGACACCATTTTACTCCACGGGTCCGAAATTGCATCGAAGAATATTAAACATTTGTCCAATATCAACATTTTTTTTTTTTTTACACGCTTGTCGTCCAAGACGTTTAGGTCAGTATGAAACTTCTAGAATATTCGAGCAGGCTGATGAAAAAGTCAGACTAAGTCAGAATTCAGCTTGTGCACTGCAAAAAGTCAGTGTTCAAAAACAAGAAAAAATGAAAGCTGCAAGCAGCGTTGGTCGGGCCCGCATATTTGGCAGGTGCTAGTCCTAAGTGTCCCAATACTTTTGTCCAGTTTTAGTTCGAAGTGTCACAATACTTTTGTCAAGTTGTAGTCCTGAGTGTCCCAATACTTTTGTTCAGAGAAGATAATGTTTGAAGAAAGGTGACCGTTTTTAAAAAAAAAATTGTTTTGAAGGGGGAATTGCAAACTTCCTGTGGATTTTTGCTGAAGGATGTCAATGAATGAAATGTAGGTCTAAGTTTCATGTCCCTCCGACCTTCCCAGTGGGAGTTACAGGCAGTTTTGTCATTTTTTTCTTCTTCCGAGGAGCAGTTTTTTCTGCGTTTTATTCCAAAATTGCGGTAGAGCGCAGTTTTGAGATTTGGGGTTAGGTTTTTTTATTAGATCGCAATTTTTGCCAGTCCTGATGTGTGTGTTCAGTTTGGTGAGTTTTGAAGCATGTTAAGGAGGTCAAATTACAACTCAAAGAGGCAAAAGTGACTGTTTTTAGTACATTTTTGTCTTGAAGGGGGAATTGCCAACTTCCTGTTGATTTTTGCCCGAGGATGTACCATTATGAAATCTAGGTCTAAGTCAGACCTACACAGAGGTTTTTGTTTCATGTCTCTCCGACCTTCTTAGTGGGAGTTACAGGCAGTCTAGTTGTTTTTTTTCCTAGGGGGCGCTAGAGCGCAATTGTGACTTTTCTGGTTCGGTTTTTTTATTAAAAGGCAATTTTCGCAGGTCCTGTTGTTGGGTCAAATATGGTGAGTTTTGAAGCATGTTAAGTGGGTCAAATTGCAACTCAAAGTGGCGGCGGAAGAAAAAAGAATAATAATAATAATAATAAAACGTTACAAATTCAATAGGTCCTTATGTCCCATTGCAAAAGGACTCCCGTTGGGATTCCTTTTACAATGGGCCATGCGGGCCCTAAAAATACAAAAATGAGGGATATTTTATTTGAACTAAGCAAAATTATCTGCCAATAGAACAAGAACATTCGGCTTGTCAAGACTTTCCAAAACAATTCAAATTCGCTAACCTCAATGAACCCAAAAATACATTAAAATAAGTATATTCTCACTAATAACAAGTGCACTTTTCTTGGTAGAAAAAAAATTTAGACCTTTTTGCTCAATATGTTGAAAAATATTCTTAAATGAAGTAAATGCTAGTGCCATTATCTTGACATAATGATATGCGCTCGGCATCATGATTTTTTTTTTCATGCTTGAAGTAAGAAATGATTACTTTAAAAAAGTAGTTTTATACTTGTGAGTGTTGATGACACAGCTTTGCAACACTTGATATTCTAGTTTCAAGCATGTTTCACTCAATATAGCTCATCAAATCTCAGCTGCAAGCTGTAATATCTTACTGAGATCATTTAGGACCAAAACACTTAAAACAAGTAAAACACTCTAACATAACTCCTCTCTGAGCTGCCACCTTACCGTGGTAGAGGAGTTTGCGTGTCCCAATGATCCTAGGAGCTATGTTGTCCGGGGGCTTTATGCCCCCTGGTAGGCTCTCCCAAGACAAACTGGTCCTAGGTGAGGGATCAGACAAAGAGCAGCTTGAAGACCTCCATGACGAATAAAAACAAAGGACCCATATTTCCCTCGCCCGGACGCGGGTCACCGGGGCCCCCCTCTGGAGCCAGGCCCGGAGGTGGGGCACGATGGCGAGCGCCTGGTGGCCGGGCCTGTCCCCATGGGGCCCGGCCGGGCACAGCCCGAAGAGGCAACGTGGGTCCCCCCTCCAATGGGCTCACCACCCATAGCAGGGGCCATAGAGGTCGGGTGCATTGTGAGCTGGGCGGCAGCCGACGGCAGGGCACTTGGCGGTCCGATCCTCGGCTACAGAAGCTAGCTCTTGGGACGTGGAACGTCACCTCACTGGGGGGGAAGGAGCCTGAGCTAGTGCGCGAGGTTGAGAAGTTCCGGCTAGATATAGTCGGACTCACTTCGACGCACAGCTAGGGCTCTGGAACCAGTTCTCTCGAGAGGGGCTGGACTCTCTTCCACTCTGGCGTTGCCGGCAATGAGAGGCGACGGGCTGGGGTGGCAATTTTTGTTGCCCCCCGGCTCAGAGCCTGCACGTTGGAGTTCAACCCGGTGGACGAGAGGGTAGTTTCCCTCCGCCTTCGGGTGGGGGGACGGGTCCTGACTGTGGTTTGCGCTTACGCGCCAAACCGCAGCTCAGAGTACCCACCCTTTTTGGATTCGCTCGAGGGAGTACTTGAGAGTGCCCCCCCGGGTGATTCCCTCGTTCTACTGGGGGACTTCAATGCTCATGTTGGCAGCGACAGTGAAACCTGGAGAGGCGTGATTGGGAAGAATGGCCGCCCGGATCTGAACCCGAGTGGTGTTCTGTTATTGGACTTTTGTGCCCATCACAGATTGTCCATAATGAACACCATGTTCGAACATAAGGGTGTCCATATGTGCACTTGGCACCAGGACGCCCTAGGCCGCAGTTCCATGATCGACTTTGTAGTTGTGTCATCGGATTTGCGGCCTCATGTTTTGGACACTCTGGTGAAGAGAGGGGCGGAGCTTTCAACCGATCACCACCTGGTGGTGAGTTGGCTGCGATGGTGGGGGAGGATGCCGGACAGACCTGGCAGGCCCAAACGCATTGTGAGGGTTTGCTGGGAACGTCTGGCAGAGTCTCCTGTCAGAGAGAGTTTCAATTCCCACCTCCGGAAGAACTTTGAACATGTCACGAGGGAGGTGCTGGACATTGAGTCCGAGTGGACCATGTTCCGCGCCTCTATTGTCGAGGCAGCTGATTGGAGCTGTGGCCGCAAGGTAGTTGGTGCCTGTCGTGGCGGTAATCCTAGAACCCGTTGGTGGACACCGGCGGTGAGGGATGCCGTCAAGCTGAAGAAGGAGTCCTATCGGGTTCTTTTGGCTCATAGGACTCCTGAGGCAGCGGACAGGTACCGACAGGCCAAGCGGTGTGCGGCTTCAGCGGTTGCGGAGGCAAAAACTCGGACATGGGAGGAGTTCGGGGAGGCCATGGAAAACGACTTCCGGACGGCTTCGAAGCGATTCTGGACCACCATCCGCCGCCTCAGGAAGGGGAAGCAGTGCACTATCAACACCGTGTATGGTGAGGATGGTGTTCTGCTGACCTCGACTGCGGATGTTGTGGATCGGTGGAGGGAATACTTCGAAGACCTCCTCAATCCCACCAACACGTCTTCCTATGAGGAAGCAGTGCCTGGGGAATCTGTGGTGGGCTCTTCTATTTCTGGGGCTGAGGTTGCTGAGGTAGTTAAAAAGCTCCTCGGTGGCAAGGCCCCGGGGGTGGATGAGATCCGCCCGGAGTTCCTTAAGGCTCTGGATGCTGTGGGGCTGTCTTGGTTGACAAGACTCTGCAGCATCGCGTGGACATCGGGGGCGGTACCTCTGGATTGGCAGACCGGGGTGGTGGTTCCTCTCTTTAAGAAGGGGAACCGGAGGGTATGTTCTAACTATCGTGGGATCACACTCCTCAGCCTTCCCGGTAAGGTCTATTCAGGTGTACTGGAGAGGAGGCTACGTCGGATAGTCGAACCTCGGATTCAGGAGGAACAGTGTGGTTTTCGTCCTGGTCGTGGAACTGTGGACCAGCTCTATACTCTCGGCAGGGTCCTTGAGGGTGCATGGGAGTTTGCCCAACCAGTCTACATGTGTTTTGTGGACTTGGAGAAGGCATTCGACCGTGTCCCTCGGGAAGTCCTGTGGGGAGTGCTCAGAGAGTATGGGGTATCGGACTGTCTGATTTTGGCGGTCCGCTCCCTGTATGATCAGTGTCAGAGCTTGGTCCGCATTGCCGGCAGTAAGTCGGACACGTTTCCAGTGAGGGTTGGACTCCGCCAAGGCTGCCCTTTGTCACCGATTCTGTTCATAACTTTTATGAACAGAATTTCTAGGCGCAGTCAAGGCGTTGAGGGGATCTGGTTTGGTGGCTGCAGGATTAGGTCTCTGCTTTTTGCAGATGATGTGGTCCTGATGGCTTCATCTGGCCAGGATCTTCAGCTCTCGCTGGATCGGTTCGCAGCCGAGTGTGAAGCGACTGGGATGAGAATCAGCACCTCCAAGTCCGAGTCCATGGTTCTCGCCCGGAAAAGGGTGGAATGCCATCTTCGGGTTGGGGAGGAGACCCTGACCCAAGTGGAGGAGTTCAAGTACCTCGGAGTCTTGTTCAGGAGTGAGGGTAGAGTGGATCGTGAGATCGACAGGCGGATCGGTGCGGCATCTTCAGTAATGCGGACGCTGTATCGATCCGTTGTGGTGAAGAAGGAGCTGAGCCGGAAGGCAAAGCTCTCAATTTACCGGTCGATCTACGTTCCCATCCTCACCTATGGTCATGAGCTTTGGGTTATGACCGAAAGGACAAGATCACGGGTACAAGCGGCCGAAATGAGTTTCCTCCGCCGGGTGGCAGGGCTCTCCCTTAGAGATAGGGTGAGAAGCTCTGTCATCCGGGGGGAGCTCAAAGTAAAGCCGCTGCTCCTCCACATGGAGAGGAGCCAGATGAGGTGGTTCGGGCATCTGGTCAGGATGCCACCCGATCGCCTCCCTCGGGAGGTGTTTCGGGCACGTCCGACCGGTAGGAGGCCACGGGGAAGACCCAGGACACGCTGGGAAGACTATGTCTCCCGGCTGGCCTGGGAACGCCTCGGGATCCCCCGGGAAGAGCTGGACGAAGTGGCTGGGGAGAGGGAAGTCTGAGCTTCCCTGCTTAGGCTGCTGCCCCCGCGACCCGACCTCGGATAAGCGGAAGAAGATGGATGGATGGATGGCACTCTAACATAAAATCTGCTTAGTCCCCAAAAATGTTCAAAATACCTACCCAGGTTCGAGTCCCACAAGTCCCGCCGCCAGCCGGGATGCCCAAAATGTCCAAAATGTGAGAAAAGTCGGTAAAATGTTAAAAAAATCACACCCGGGTTCGAGCGCCACAAGTCTTAAGACTTGTGGCACTCCATGTGGGACTCTAACCTGGGTAGGTATTTTGAACATTTTTGGGGACTTTTGACGACTTTTCTCACTTTTCTCCCCCCTCCCCTTGGGACTCGGCTGGGTGTGTTATGGACATTTTGGGCATCCCGGGACTTGTGCGGCCGGCGGCGGGACTTGTGGGACTCGAACCTGGGTAGGTATTTTGAACATTTTTGGGGACTTTCGACGACTTTTCTCACTTTCCCCCCCCACTTCCCGTGGGACTTTGCTGGGTGCGATTTGGACATTTTTTGCATCCCGGGACTTGTGCGGCCGGCGGCGGGACTCGTGGGACTGGAACCAGGGGAGGTGTTTTGGACAAAATTGGGACTTTTTACCATATTGGCCGCCTTTTCCCCTCTTCTTCCCCGCCTTCCTGTTCACCATTGCTGAGTGTGTTTTGGACATTTGGACAAAAATAGTTTCAAGCATGTTTTACTCAATATAGGTCATCAAATCTCAGCAACAAGCTGTAATATCTTACTGAGATCATTTAGGACCAAAACACTTAAAACAAGTAAAACACTCTAACATAAAATCTGCTTAGTGAGAAGAATTAGCTTTTTAGACAGAAAATAGGCAAATATCACCCTTATTTGAGATATTTCATCTTACTTAGATTTCACTTTTTGCAGTGTGGAATAATTTGTTTTTTTTAACCGTTTTCCCTGTGGACATAATATAAATATATAAATAGTCTGTTCCGGGGTCAAACTCCAACTTAAAACATGCAATTGTTATTATGGAAATTCACAAGTTGTACCAGAGAAAGAGTTGACATTCATTTTGTACAACGTGATTTCACATCAACAAAGTACAAACTTATTATAAAGTTTGACATTAATTTTGTACAGCGTGATTTCATATAAAGAAAGTAGAAAATTAATATAAAGTTGGAATGTTTTAAGAAAAAAAATTAGAAATTTGAATTCTAAAAAGTAATTTCATGTGAACAAAAGTATTGAGTATGTATGAAATTGTAATGTGACGAGAAATAAAGTAAACATTTTCATTATACAAAAATAATTTCGTAAAACAAAAGTGCAATGTCAAAAGTTTAATGCTGCAATAACAATATTACAAAAACAAAATTGTGACTATGCAAAAAGAATTTCAGAACAGTACAAAAAAATTGACTATTACAAAAAGATGACTTTTTTACCGTCCAAAAAAATATTTTAGTTGAACAAAAGTATTAAGTTTGTGTAAAATTCTAATATGACGAGAAATAAAGTGAACATTTTCATCACACATTTTTTTTCGTAAAACAAAAGTGCAATGTCAAAAGTTTAATGCTGCAATAAAAACAAAAACAAAAAATTGTAACTATGCAAAAAAAAATTCCATAACAAAAAAATTGTACTTTTACAAAAAGATTAATTGCTTACCGTCCCAAAAAATATTTTATTTGAACAAAAGTATTAAGTATGTGTAAAATTGTAATATGACGGGAAATAAAGTATCATACAAAAATAATTTTGTAAAACAAAAGTGCAATGTCAAAAGTTTAATGCTGCAATAAAAACATTAAAAGAAAAAAAAATTGTTACTATGAAAAAAAAATTCCATAACAGTACAAAAAAATTGACTATTACAAAAAGATGACTTTTTTACCGTCCAAGAAAATATTTTATTTGAACAAAAGTATTAAGTATGTATAAAATCCTAATATGACGAGAAATAAAGTGAAAATTTTCATCATACAAAAATAATTTCGTAAAACAAAAGTGCAATGTCAAAAGTTTAATGTTGTGATAACAATATTACAAGAAAATAAAAAATAATTGCCATGCAAAAAAAAATTCCATAACAGCAACAGAAAAAGAAAATTGTACTTTTACAAAAAGATTACTTACTTGCCGTCCAAAAAATATTTTATTTGAACAAAAGCTGCTATGTTATGAGGGGAAAAACTATATAATAATATTTTGTTGTTACAATATACAGGATCTATTGTTATAATTCCAGTTAACATGGCGTAGTTTTTATTATTATGTTTTACGTTAACAATTTAACATTGTTAAAGTTTAAAAAGAAGTTAATCACTATTTAAGGTGAAAATGCAAATAATCAATTGGGTTAAAGCGGGGGTTAGCAACCTGCGGCTCTCGAGCATGCGACTCTTTAGTGCCGCCCTAGTGGCTCCCTGGAGCATTTTTAAAAAAGGATTTAAATTGGAAAAAGATGGGGGGAAATGTGTAATATGTTTGTGTGTATGCTTCACTGATGAGGCTATTTGGTGAACATCGTTTTGTCTTACTAAATTCGGCGGTTCTTGAACTCACCATAGTGTGGACTGTGACGCAACAGTTTGTTTTGGACAACATTGGGACTTTTGACCATTTTGGCCGCCTTTTCCCCTCTTCTTCCCCGCCTTCCTGTTCACCATTGCTGGGTGTGTTTTGGACATTTGGACAAAAATAGTTTCAAGCATGTTTTACTCAATATAGGTCATCAAATCTCAGCAACAAGCTGTAATATCTTACTGAGATCATTTAGGACCAAGACACTTAAAACAAGTAAAACATCTGCTTAGGGAGAAGAATTATCTTATCAGACAGAAAATAAGCAAATATCACCCTTATTTGAGATATTTCATCTTACTTAGATTTCAGTTTTTGCAGTGCACGAGGAATGTTGGTGTGGCTTCTCGGTCCAAATAAATGTCAACTCTGTCTTTGCACTGTTGAACGTTCACGTTGGACAGTTTTCTAGTCGTCCTCACAGGCGCTCTTTGTCTCGCCGTGACCTTTTGATCATGTGACCCCCGTCGGGTATGTGGCCTGCTAATATTGCAGCAGGTTGCTCAGCTGTGTGGAATTTCACACGGAAAGTGTTTCCTTTTGGGGGTCTCAATATGTGAGGAATGGACCAATGACACAATCCAGTGACGAGATTCAAAAGATCCGCAGTAAAGGCTGAAATATACTCTGGCGTCACGCAGCTCGTGTAGGCGTCGGCGGCGACACGGACCGCAGAGCTGTGATTGGCCAGCTTTTGACGAGGGAGATGCACAAATTACCGTATGAGATAAAGCAACTGTGATTGAACAATTCACTATTAGACCGCTCGTGTTCTTGCTCTGTGATAAATTAATCAATTATATTCTAGTTAATAATAATAATTTATTTGTAAAAAGCACTTTACATTGAGTAAACAACCTCAAAGTGCTATAGTGTAATAAAAAATAAAAAGATTAAAAAAACAAAAAAACTAGAACAGCCAAATAGCTAAAACTAGTATGCATATATTTAAAAAAAAGGCTTTGTTAAAAAGAAGGGTTTTTAAGTCATTTTTAAAAGCATCCACAGTCTGTGGTGCCCTCAGGTGGTCAGGGAGAGTGTTCCATAGTTATGTGATAAATAAACTTACTATGTTCTAGTATTTGATAAATAGACCAATGACGTTCTAGCATTGTGATACATGGTTCAATGATGTTCTACAAAACCCCAAAACCGGTGAAGTTGGCAAGTTGTGTAAATGGTAAATAAAAACAGAATACAATGATTTGCACATCCTTTTCAACTTATATTCAATTGAATAGACTGCAAAGACAAGATACTTAACGTTCGATCTGGAAAACTTTATTTTTTTTGCAAATATTAGCTCAATTGGAATTTGATGCCTGCAACACGTTTCAAAAAAGCTGGCACAAGTGGCAAAAAAGACTGAGAAAGTTGAGGAATGCTCATCAAACGCTTATTTGGAACGTCCCACAGGTGAACAGGCTAATTGGGAACAGGTGGGTGCCATGATTGGGTATAAAAGCAGCTTCCATGAAATGCTCAGTCATTCACCAACAAGGATGGGGCAAGGGTCACCACCTTGTGAACAAATGCGTGAGAAAATTGTCAAAAAGTTTAAGAACAACATTTCTCAATGAGCTATTGCAAGGAATTTAGGGATTTCACCATCTAAGGTCCGTAATATCATCAAAAAGTTCAGAGAATCTGGAGAAATCACTGCACGTAAGCGATGATATTACGGACCTTCGATCCCTCAGGTGGTACTGCATCAAAAAGCGACATCAGTGTGTAAAGGATATCACCACATGCGCTCAGGAACACTTTAGAAAACCACTGTCTGTAACTACAGTTCGTCGCTACATCTGCAAGTGCAAGTTAAAACTCTACTATGCAAAGCCAAAGCCATTTATCAACAACACCCAGAAACGCCGCCGGCTTCGCTGGGCCCGAGATCATCTAAGATGGACTGATGCAAAGTGGAAAAGTGTTCTGTTGTCTGACGGGTCCACATTTCAAATTGTTTTTGGAAACTGTGGACGTAGTGTCGTCCGGAACAAAGAGGAAAAGAACCATCCGGACTGACGTTGAAAAGCCAGCATCTGTGATGGTATGGGGGTGTATTAGTGCCCAAGACATGGGTAACTTACACATCTGTGAAGGCGCCATTAATACTGAAAGGTACATACAGGTTTTGGAGCAACATATGTTGCCAGCCAAGCAACGTCTTTTTCATGGACGCCCCTGCTTATTTCAGCAAGACAATGTAAAGTCAGCTGACACGTCATTTTTAAACAATGTCAGGTGTGACTTGGATTACACTTCAATTGCTATTGCGACATCCAGTGGACACATTTAGAATAGCAGTTTCTTTCATAAAAAAAAAAAAAATGCAATTTTATATTTAGCAAAGTGATGTCGCGGGTGTGATACTGATCGCGGACCATAAGTTTGACACCCCTGGTTTAGTTCATATTTCATGCACCATAGAAACAAAGCAGATCCAACATTCTGCATATGGTTGCCATGCTACTGACAGTGTGATGACAAAAACAAACGGTAACACAATATTGTATATGTGTGTGTGTGTGCTGACATGCTATAGTTTTTTTTTTAAATCTTTTACTAAAGTGTGTGTGTGTGTGTGTGTGTGTGTGTGTGTGTGTGTGTGTGTGTTTCCGATATCAATGGCAGTCGCTTTAGAGTGAGTGAGTCAGTGTATTTACTGTTTTCACAGATGGAGCCTTGACACAGTCTGGATAACTGAGATAGATGACTGTGCACTGTGCCAAAGGCAGATGGGGAAAACACACAAACTTACATGTATGTATACACACACACTCACACACACACACACATGCAAAGACACACAGGATGTGTTGCCGCATGTTTGTATTCTTTAGATTAAAACCTGTTCTTACATGACATGAAGAACATTGTTGCTACTTAGAGGCCGATATAAATAACTGTCATGAGCAATAGATGAGAGAAAAGATGAGACAATATGAATATTAATTGAAATTAAGATAAAAAATGATGTCAAACAGCAGGTGTCTGCTTTATGCTCTTCTATAGGCTTATAACCCGACTTGTACTGCCCTCTAGTGGGCAACATTGTTACTGCCGGTCTCTGAATAAACTAAATAGCATGATTGCAGGTACTTGAATGAGGATTTATATACACATATATTTCCTAATTTTGTTATGTTACAGCCATATTTTCCACATCCATCCATCCATTTTCTACCGCTTATTCCCTTTGGGGTCGCGGGGGGGCGCTGGAGCCTATCTCAGCTACAATCGGGCGGAAGGCGGGGTACACCCTGGACAAGTCGCCACCTCATCGCAGGGCCAACACAGATAGACAGACAACATTCACACTCACATTCACACACTAGGGCCAATTTAGTGTTGCCAATCAACTTATCCCCAGGTGCATGTCTTTGGAAGTGGGAGGAAGCCGGAGTACCCGGAGGGAACCCACGCAGTCACGGGGAGAACATGCAAACTCCACACAGAAAGATCCCGAGCCCGGGATTGAACCCAAGACTACTCAGGTATACAATGGAATAAATTAATGTTGTCCTCAAAATTCTACACACAATACTCTGTGATGACAATGTGATTTTTTTATTCTATTTTGTAAATGTATCAAAACTAAAAAACATCACATGTACATAAATATTCACAGCATTTGTACACTACTTTGCAGCCTTATGTCTTTTTTTAATACGATGCCACAAGCATCATATATAATATATATATATATATATATATATATATATATATATATTAGGGGTGTGGGAAAAAATCGATTCGAATTTGAATCGCGATTCTCACATTGTGCGATTCAGAATCAAATTTTTTTTTCCATTTTATTTATTTATTTTTTTAGTAATTTTTTTTAAAATAAATCAATCCAACAAAACAATACACAGCAATACCATAACAACGCAATCCAATTCCAAAACCAAACCCGACCCAGCAACACTCAGAACTGCAATAAACAGAGCAATTGAGAGGATACACAAACATGACACAGAAGTAGTGAAACAAAAATGAATATTATCAACAACAGTATCAATATTAGTTACAATTTCAACATAGCAATGATTAAAAATCCCTCATTGACATTTATAAAAAATAAATAATAAGAACAATTGTGTCACAGTGGCTTACACTTGCATCGCATCTCATAAGCTTGACAACACACTGTGTCCAATATTTTCACAAAGATGAAATAAGTCATATTTTTGGTTCATTTAATAGTTAAAACAAATTTACATTATTGCAATCAGTTGATAAAACATTGTCCTTTACAATTATAAAAGCTTTTTACAAAAATCTACTACTCTGCTTGCATGTCAGCAGACTGGGGTAGATCCTGCAGAAATCCTATGTATTGAATGAATAGACAATCCTTTTGAATCGGGAAAATATCGTTTTTGAATCGAGAATCGTGTTGAATTGAAAAAATATCGATTTTGAATCAAATTGTGACCCCAAGAATCGATATTGAATCGAATCGTGGGACACCCAAAGATTCACAGCCCTAGTATATATATTTATATATATACAGTATTTATATAAATATATTAAAGGTAAAGTACCAATGATTGTCACACACTGCAGGACCACAACATTAGGTACACCTGCAGACTGCAGCACGGATTTCATATTTCATTCATTCACAACTCCTCCAACACGAACATTATTGTTTTTGCACTTTTTGGCTTCTTATTGAGCTGCTGCATTTTTTTGGTTGGGTTGTTTATTTCTATTGAGTAACTTCTACATTTCTAAAAGGGGAGGAATGTAATAGAGTGATCTATGTTTGTCTGTTGCCATCTCCTGGTGAATGTTGGCTATAGCGTACTGTGGTTACTTTTTGGTTGGCCAACGATTTACGTGGTGTTGCGCACCTGACGTCAAGTGTGTTGAGTCTGTCCTGAAGTCTACAGTAAAGAAACGTACTTCATCACCTCGCCTGGTTATTGCCTCCAACCCAATATATTACATAAAGGTAAGACCATAATAACGTTTTTTATTAAATGTGCTTTTTTTGTGTGCTACAGTTTGTATGTGTAAAGTTAAAGTTAATTAAAGTACCAATGATTGTCACACACACACTAGGTGTGGTGAAATTTGTCCTCTGCATTTGACCCATCCCCTTGATCACCCCCTGGGATGTGAGGGGAGCAGTGGGCAGCAGCGGCGCCGCACCCGGGAATAATTTTTGGTGATTTAACCCCCAATTCCAACCCTTGATGCTGAGTGCCAAGCATATATGTATATATATGTGTATATATATATATATACATACATACATATATATATATGTATGTATATATACATATATATATATATTAATATAAATATATATATATATATTAATATAAATATATATATATATATATATATTAATATATATATATATATACACACACACACACACATAGATAGCCTGGCCCCCGATCAAATTCTTCTGCCCAATGTGGCCCTTGAGTCCAAAAGTTTGGGGACCCCTGCCAGAGCACATCAACCCCCTCTGAAAAAAAAGTCACATGATTTTATTTGATTTATTTCTAAACAACTTTTTTTTAATTCATGTAAACATGCTATTATAATAGATAGCTATATGCTAAAGAACCTATAATTCACCATAGGAACCAATGTATGTTTTGATTTAGAGCTGAAAAAAAAAGAGATTTAAATGTAAGTTAACTCAGGTTGACTCTTTGTTATGGCCTGGAAGACTTTTTATTGTATTTACAAGTTCCAATTTGTCAATGACGGCACACGCATTCCTATCAAAGCACACTTGAAATATCATTTATTGCACATTTAAAGAACATAAAAGTGGCACAATACCCATTTCAATCATGTTACAAGTTGAAAAATGAAAGAAGGAAGTCTTTAGAAAACAACAAAATGCTCACTTTACACCTGCCCAAACTGCATAGATTTATACAAAAGTCAACACAAAAGAAGACGTTTAGTCCCATCATGGCACAGATTTTCCATCCAGACCTTGGCTTGATTTATTCACATGAGCTCTTCCTCTTTTTTTTTGTACTTCTCCAGTGAATCACGACACACGCTAAAGAAAAAAGAAAAAAAGTTCCTGGAAATGAACCGGGTTTGTACGTTTCGAGATAAAGAATCCTAAAAAAATACAGTGGTTCAAAGCGGGTGGGAGTAAAAAGCCCCCTGTCAGTGGAATGATCGTCACAGTCGTTGGAGAGTCTATTTACATCTTTGACCTCATTATTGGCCAACTTCCTGTTTGTTTGGCGAGCTCAATGGCATCAAAATGCTGTCTGGACCTCAAGCTCGGTTTGAAGAAAAACACAAAGCGTGATGTTCTAACCCAGGGGTGCCCAAACATGTTTGCCATCACCGCCAGTGAGGAAAGTAGCACCTGAACCACAGGTGTCAAACTCAAGGCCCGGGGGCCAGATCTGGCCCGCCACATCTTTGTAAGTGGCCCCCAAAAAAATGTGTTAATAAAATACTTGTAGTGGAATTTCTGCCCTTTTCACCTGTTTCTACATTGCACCATTTGAAGAGCATATGTGTGTAAGAGTTCAGCGTATGGTCACCCTGACATTGTACAAGATGTTTTGATTGTTTGTTATGGCGAAGGATGTTGCAGAACAAACAGGTCCAACTGGACCTTGACACACGAGGGAAACACATAAATAACCAAGTAGACCAAGTCCAGGCATGATTCGCATGATTCTCGCTTCATCCAACGTCTCCGGAGACACTGTCTGTGTGCATGGTAACTCGATCCAACCTTGTACCATTTGATTATGAGTAAATACAATGTTTGTACTAAATTCACTTTTGTTCCTGTTTAAGATTTGGACATTCCACATACTTGCCAACCCTCCCGGATTTTCCGGGAGACTCCCGAAATTCAGCGCCTCTCCCGAAAACCTCCCGGGACAAATTTTCTCCCGAAAATCTCCCGAAATTCAGGCGAAATTCAACAGCAGTCACGTTTGTGTATACCGTAAAGCAGTTCGTCTGCCGTAAACAGCAATGTTGTGACACTCTTAAACAGGACAATACTGCCATCTAGTGCATTTGATGAAAGCACTTTTGTGCGTGCCACACAGAATGCATCATCAGAGGTGTTCAGCATGGTTCGAAAAATAGTGACAGAGAATAGAACAAGGATGGACAATTCAACCCTTAACTCAACAATGAGTAGATGAGTGTTATGTGTGTGTATATGTGTAAATAAATGAACACTGAAATTCAAGTATTTATTTTATATATATATATATATATATATATGTATATAATAAAATAAATATATATATATATATATAATAAAATACATATATATATACGTATATATATATATATATATATATAGAATTCACTGAACGTCAAGTATTTCATATATATATATATATATATATATATATATATATATAATCTATGAAATACTTGACTTGGTGAATTCTAGCTGTAAATATACTCCTCCCCTTTTAGCCACGCCCCCCAATCACGCCCCCGTCCCACCCCCCTCCCCCCCTTCTCCCGAAATCGGAGGTCTCAAGGTTGGCAAGTATGACATTCCACCACATAAAATTGGCGTCACAAACAGGATAGTCTAGAACGCTGCAGTCGATATCCGGACTCCCGGTATCTCAAGGCAGACAGAGTTTGCACTGCGCTCATAAGGTAAGCAATTTTGCTTAATGTGGAAACGCTGTCTGGCTGGAGATGGTCGGGACTGGTAAGACTAATTGCTGAATTCTTTTTATTTTACTTTATTTTTTTTTACTAAATGCACATACCGTATTTTTCGGAGTATAAGTCGCACCGGCCGAAAATGCATAATAAAGAAGGAAAAAAAACATATTTTGGAGTATAAGTCGCATTTTTGGGGGAAATGTATTTGATAAAAGCCAACACCAAGAATAGACATTTGAAAGGCAATTTAAAATAAATAAAGAATAGTGAACAACAGGCTGAATAAGTGTACGTTATATGAGGCATAAATAACCAACTGGTAAGTTAACGTAACATATTATGGTAAGAGTCATTCAAATAACTATAACATATAGAACATGCTATACGTTTACCAAACAATCTGTCACTCCTAATCGCTAAATCCCATGAAATCTTATACGTCTAGTCTCTTACGTGAATGAGATAACTGATATTTTACGCTAATGTGTTAATAATTTCACACATAAGTCGCTCCCGAGTATAAGTCGCACCCCCCGCCAAACTATGAAAAAAAGTGTGACTTATAGTCCGAAAAATACGGTAATTATTTCAATATTGACAGGAAAAATGCATATCTTTTAAACATTATATAATCATGCCAAATATTACATTATAATATACACAAATATGTTAGTAAAGAGTTTGTACATGAACAAATGTAATAATATGAGGTGATTACTGATACACATTTATATCAATGCTGTCAAATATATATATATTTTTTAAATCACATCAATTTAAATTTTGATTAATCACAGGTTATTGCCCGCATGCATAATTTTAATTAATTTTTAAAAAGCCATTACTGCGACGTGGCCCTCAATGAAAACGAGTTTGACACCCCTGGCCTAAATCATGCAAGTCTGCATCTTTTATGTATATTTTTTTTAACCGCTAAAGTTTTCAAAACGGTAATTTTCTGCAGATTTTCCCCATGTCCAGGTTATGTTTTCTAACCAGCTCCTCTTACATATTTCATCTGATCACTTTCAACATTTTTTTATTCCAGACTACACGCATGATGGACGCTACATTTCAAAGCGTTTAGGTCAGGGGTCCCCAAACCTTTTGACTCGGGGGCCGCATTGGATTAAAACAATTACATATATATATACATATATATATATATATATATATATATATATATACATACATGTATATATATACATGTATATATATATATATATACACATGTATATATATATATATACACACATATATATATATATACATATATATATATATATATATGCATATATATATAGACACATATATATACATACATAAACATATATATGCATATATATATATATATATACACATATATAGGTAAAAGCCAGTAAATTAGAATATTTTGAAAAACTTGATTTATTTCAGTAATTGCATTCAAAAGGTGTAACTTGTACATTATATTTATTCATTGCACACAGACTGATGCATTCAAATGTTTATTTCATTTAATTTTGATGATTTGAAGTGGCAACAAATGAAAATCCAAAATTCCGTGTGTCACAAAATTAGAATATTACTTAAGGCTAATACAAAAAAGGGATTTTTAGAAATGTTGGCCAACTGAAAAGTATGAAAATGAAAAATATGAGCATGTACAATACTCAATACTTGGTTGGAGCTCCTTTTGCCTCAATTACTGCGTTAATGCGGCGTGGCATGGAGTCGATGAGTTTCTGGCACTGCTCAGGTGTTATGAGAGCCCAGGTTGCTCTGATAGTGGCCTTCAACTCTTCTGCGTTTTTGGGTCTGGCATTCTGCATCTTCCTTTTCACAATACCCCACAGATTTTCTATGGGGCTAAGGTCAGGGGAGTTGGCGGGCCAATTTAGAACAGAAATACCATGGTCCGTAAACCAGGCACGGGTAGATTTTGCGCTGTGTGCAGGCGCCAAGTCCTGTTGGAACTTGAAATCTCCATCTCCATAGAGCAGGTCAGCAGCAGGAAGCATGAAGTGCTCTAAAACTTGCTGGTAGACGGCTGCGTTGACCCTGGATCTCAGAAAACAGAGTGGACCGACACCAGCAGATGACATGGCACCCCAAACCATCACTGATGGTGGAAACTTTACACTAGACTTCAGGCAACGTGGATCCTGTGCCTCTCCTGTCTTCCTCCAGACTCTGGGACCTCGATTTCCAAAGGAAATGCAAAATTTGCATGGTTGGGTGATGGTTTGGGGTGCCATGTCATCTGCTGGTGTCGGTCCACTCTGTTTCCTGAGATCCAGGGTCAACGCAGCCGTCTACCAGCAAGTTTTAGAGCACTTCATGCTTCCTGCTGCTGACCTGCTCTATGGAGATGGAGATTTCAAGTTCCAACAGGACTTGGCGCCTTACTGAAATAAATCAAGTTTTTCAAAATATTCTAATTTACTGGCTTTTACCTGTATATATATACATACATATATATATGCATATATATATATATACACATATATATACATACATATATATATACATATATATACACATATATATACATACACATATATACATATACACATACAGTATATACATATATATATAAACATACATATATATATATACATGTATACACATACATATATATATACATACATACATATTAATACACATATATATATACACATACATATATATATACACACACACACACATATATATATATATATATACATATATATACACATATATATATATATATATACATATATATGTACACATACATATATGTAGACATACATATATATATACACACATACATATATACACACATATATACACATACATATACACTTATATATACACACATACTTATACATATATATACACATATACATACATATATACACATATACATATATAAATACATATATATATATACATATAAATATATATATATATATACATATATATATATATATATACATATATATATATAAATATATATACATATATATATATATAAATATATATATATATATATATATATATTTATATATATATATATATATATATATATAGATACATACATATATATATATCTGCTTAGGCTGCTACCCTCGCAACTCAACCTCGAATAAGCGGAAGAAGATGGATGGATATACATTATATATATATATATATATATATATATATATATATATATATATATATATATATATATATATAATATAATATATATATAATATATAAATATATGTATAATAAATATATATATATATATATATATATACATACATTCCTCGCGCATTAATTAACTGAACGAGCGCGCATTTGCCACTGATCATGTCACATTATCGATGGGAAAATGCATTTTTAGACAATATGATTAGCCTGAGCGGCTAGGAGACACTAAGAGTAACAAGCAGTAGACAATGGATTAGATTTAAAATAATAATAATAAAATAAAATCCGGACCGGATTTTGGACGCTGGCGGGCCGGATCCGGCCCACGGGCCGTAGTTTGGGTACCACTGGTTCAAGTTTTCACTACAGGACGACCGAGATTCACCTTAACTTTACCGCTAAGCAGGGTTCTTAAATTCAAACTTAACAAGTTAGCCTGTAAAAAAAATAATGCCACGGCAAAATTCCGGCGACCGAGCTGGCACTTTTTGCACCGTAAAATCGAAATTTGACAAAAATGTTGCCACTGAAGAATTGACTTATTACATATCTGGCAACCCGAGCTGCCAGCTTTTTACAGTAAAATCTGACTTTTTAGGACACTGTAGCCTGGAGCGGTTGTAGACCGTGAAAGAGGTCAGTATGGACGTGGGTTACATTTGAAAGGCCAGACCCCCACTTTAGGCACCCCTGTTCTAACCACAGGACCGTACAAAAAGCAACCCTAGGAGCGCTGGGCTATGTACAGTGTGAGCAGAAAAGAAGCACAGTCATGGTGGATGTACAGCATCATAAATACAAAACGCAGCAGAGGATGATGGCACCAAAAAAAAAAAACCAAAAAAAAAACATGCTAATTTATCAGCACAGTTTTATTGGGATTACCTGAAACCTCTGTTTGTTAGGTCGCCTGCTTTGCATATTTCTTCTTTTTTTTTAAAAAGGAAGCTAGCGGGGGAACGGTGTGATGGTTACGTCTCCGAATAAACAGCAGTAGCCACCTCCTAAGATTGGACCATAAAAGCACAACCCTCACCGTTTCCCAGGAGGCAGAAATCAGCACATTTCATGCGTCCCTCCTGCTGCCGTAAAGTTGTGTATAAACGCCACTTTTACCACTAAATGTAATTATTCTTTTCAAATTTGCATGTCTTTTTGAACTCGACAGTTATGTGGCCATGCCAAAACCGTGAGGTTAACACAGGGGTGTCCAAAGTGCGGACACTTTTGTTGGCCATGGCATATTTTTGCATGAAAAAAAACCAACAGTGAGAATGTAAAAAAAAAAGAAAAAAAAAAGAGGAAAAAGCAGACAATTTGAAACTAAACTAAAAACGTTAAAGTATGTGGGGGCCCATTTTGAAATAGTTTTATTTTGTTAATGATAATAAAACAACAAAAATAGACAAATATACATGTATATAGTACAGGCCAAAAGTTTAGACACACCTTCTCATTTCAATGCGATTTCTTTATTTTCATGACTATTTACATTGTAGATTGTCACTGAAGGCATCACAACTATGACACCTGTGAAGTGAAAACCATTTCAGGTGACTACCTCTTGAAGCTCATGGAGAGAATGCCAAGAGTGTGCAAAGCGGTAATCAGCGCAAAGGGTGGCTATTTTGAAGAAACTAGAATATAAAACATGTTTTCAGTTATTTCACCTTTTTTTTGTTAAGTACATAACTCCACATGTTCATAGTTTTGATGCCTTCAGTGACAATCTACAATGTAAATAGTCATGAAAATAAAGAAAACGCATTGAATGAGAAGCTGTGTCCAAACCTTTGGCCTGTACTGTATATATATATATATATATATATATATATATATATATATATATATATATATACACATATATATATATATATATATATATATATATATATATATATATATATATATATAGTTGAGGTTTCTGTGGTTTATCCATTATACAGTACTCTATAGCGGGGTAGAACGGAATATACGTTAGGTCAGGAAAAAACAGAGGCTATTTCATCCCTACAAGCATGCAAAACAGGCTTGTAGGGATGAAGTAGCCTATGTGTTTTTTCCTGATCTAACGTGAATAATATATATATATATATATATATATATATATATATATATATATATATATATATATATATATATATATATATATATATATATATATATATACCGTATTTTTCGGACTATAAGTCGCATTTTTTTTCATAGTTTGGCTGTGCTCCAGTGCGACTTATATATGTTTTTTTCCGTCTTTATTATGCATTTTCGGCAGGTGCGGCTTATACTCCGGTGCGACTTATACTCCGAAAAATACGGCATATATATATATATATATATATATATATATATATATATATATATATATATATATATATATATATATATATATAGATATAGTCAAGGTTTCTGTGGTTTATCCGTTATACAGTGCTCAATAGCGGGGTAGAACGGAATATACGTAAGGTCAGGAAAAAAACAGAGGCTATTTCATCCCTACAAGCCTGCGAATTAAGCTTGTAGGGATGAAGTAGCCTATGTGTTTTTTCCTGATCTAACGTGTATATATATATATATATATATATATATATATATATATATATATATATATATATATATATATATATATATATATATATATATATATATATATATATATATATATGTGTATACCGTATTTTTCTGACTATAAGTCGCAGTTTTTTTCATAGTTTGGCCGGGGGTGCGACTTATACTCAGGAGCGACTTATGTGTGAAATTATGAACACATTACCGTAAAATATCAAATAATATTATTTATCTCATTCACGTAAGAGACTAGACGTATAAGATTTCATGGGATTTAGCGATTAGGAGTGACAGATTGTTTGGTAAACGTATAGCATGTTCTATATGTTATAGTTATTTGAATGACTCTTACCATAATATGTTACGTTAACATACCAGTTGGTTATTTATGCCTCATATAACGTACACTTATTCAGCCTGTTTTTCACTATTCTTTATTTATTTGAAATTGCCTTTCAAATGTCTATTCTTGGTGTTGGCTTTTATCAAATACATTTCCCCAAAAAATGTGACTTATACTCCAGTGCGACTTATATATGTTTTTTTCCTTCTTTATTATGCATTTTCGGCCGGTGCGACTTATACTCCGAAAAATACATATATATATGTATATGTATATATATATATTTAAAGACAAAGGTTAAGGTCAGTTAGGTGACAAAGTGTATTATTATTTTTTACCCATGTAATAATCAATAATAGTACACTGTCACGTATCACAAAGCTGACATTAAGTTTTGTCTTTAAATATATATGTCTGTTTTTAGCATTTCTTTTTACCAAATAAGAATATATCCAAATGGCCCCCGCATACTTTTGACTTTTTAGTTAGCGGCCCTTGGTGGAAAAAGTTTGGACACCCCTAAATTAACGTATGTATTCCAAACATTTTTTGTTAGAATTTTGCGACGTGGCCCTTAATGAAAACCAGCTTGACAGCCCTCAATAAAGTAAAAAAATAAAAATAAAAACGTTCGATTCCCAGCAGGATATGGGACGTGTTGGAATGTACCGATTTCCGGTACGGAACAATCCGGAGGGTTGGCAGGTCTGTGTAACGGTTTGGATTCCATGAAATGTACATCAATGTCACTACAAAGTACAAATGGCCTCTGTTCAGTGGAGGTTTATTGTCATGTGACCTGACCGAGTCCACGTCCACGGTAAACATACAGAAAGTTCCGGAGCAAAGTGTTTTGAAGGAGAAGAAGAAGAAGAAGAAGAAGAAGAAGCAGCGCTTTGTAAAAACCGGAGACACTGAAAGGAGGACGAGTGGCACCTGTGTCAACACCTCCAGAGGATGGGGTGGACGGTTAAGAAGCAAAAAAATAATAAATAAGGGACCATTTTGTCCCTCTTTGACCCAGTCTGTCCCGCCCCCTCCTTTGGCTCCTCCCACATCAGTGAAGCCCCTCAAAGCCTGAGTGTCCAGTAAACCGTGAGTGCTGGCAAGTCCATGATGGCACAGAGGAACCAGGCTTCCATTTCAAGTCTCTCTGAGGTGGTTTAGTGCACATCGTGTGTGTGTGTGTGTGTGTGTGTGTGTGTGTGTGTGTGTGTGTGTGTGTGTGTGTGTGTGTGTGGGGTTCTATAGGTTCTCCCCAGGCTGATACTGGGGTTCCGTGGAGGTGAAGTAGTCCTCCAGAAAGCCCTGCAAGTACTCGAAGGTGGGCCTCTCTTCCGGGTCCTTCCGCCAGCAGGAGAGCATGAGCTCGTGCAAGGAGCCGGGGCACTCGGACGGACACGGCATCCGGTAGCCGCGCTCCACCTGGTCCAGCACCTCGCGGTTCACCATGCCTGCAGGGAACCACAGCTGGGTGACGCTGCTTGTTGCACATTGTCATTTTGCATCATGAAACAAATCAACATCATTAAGTAATTCATATTTTTTTATTAATTTAATTAATTCTCTTAATTATCGCATCATACCAATATGATATCCATATTTTTTCTGCAGTGTATGCTGAGTCGACAAATTGTTGTTATCTTTGGTAATAATAACACATTTTGGCACAAAAAGATATCAGCAAATATAATTTAATGTTTTTTTTATGCAATTTAAAACACATCTTAACACCCTGCAGATCTTTATATGAAGTCAAAAGCATACAATTGTCTTTATAGACACATTTGTAAGCTTTTGACAATAATAATGTTGAGTCGTGGAAAAGTTGTGGCCAAATTAATCATAAAAAAACAATAACAATGTACAACAAATAACAATACAACACAATAAATATATGTTTCATTATTGTCGTATTCTGTACTATTGTAATAAAGAAGGTCAAAAACTTAAGTAGGTAAACAAAGATCAAAATAAAATGAACTCTCAATATTTGTTAGCAATAATATTTAACATTTTGAAGTGCAATGTCCACCCCAATTGGCAAAACGGGGTTTGTTTTGTTGTCTTTTTGTTGCCAATTGCAATTGTCTGTCTAATGGCTTTTTAATGCCATTTAAGGCCTTCAATTGAGCAAAATCTGCTTAATAACTTAATGCGTTTTTTAAATGACCCATGCATGTTTTTTTTTAACAAAGAAGGGAAATGTGACGACAACCATAGAACCGGAAATCAAATGTATTTTGTGACACACATCTCTGTCCTGGCTGCTCAGTTACATCGTAGCTAAGGCAACAATAAACCCACAATTGTCTTTATAGACACATTTGTAAGCACTTGACAATAATCATGTTGAGTCGTGGAAAGGTTTACATTAACTGTGGCCAAATTAATCATAACAAAACAATAACAATGTACGACAAATACCAATAAAAACACAATCAATATGTTTCATAATTGTGGTATTGTGTACTATTGTAATAGGAAGGTCAAAAACTTAAGTAGGTAAACAAAGATCAAAATAAAATGGACTTTCAATATTTGTTAGCAATAATATTTAACATTTTGAAGTGCAATGTCCCCCCCAATTGGCAAAACGGGGTTTGTTTTGTTGTATTTTTGTTGCCAATTGCAATTGTCTGTGTAATGGCTTTTTAATGCCATTTAAGGCCTTAAATTTCGCAAAATCTGTCTAATGACTTAATGCGTTTTTTTAAATGACCCACGGAAACCCTGCACAAAAAAATGGCTTATATTGCATGTTTGTTTTTTTAACAAAGAAGGGAAATGTGACGACAACCATAGAACCGGAAATAAAATGTAATTTGTGACACACATCTCTGTCCTGGCTGCTCAGTTACAACGTAACTGAAGCTACAATAAAACCACAATTGTCTTCATAGACACATTTGTAAACATTTGACAATAATACTGTTGAGTCGTGGAAAAGTTTACATTAACTGTGGCCAAATTAAGCACTAATGTAATCCTAACGAAACTATAATGTACATCAAATAACAATAAAATAAATATGTTTCAATATTTTTGTATTTTGTACTTTTGCAATTGGAAGGTCAAAAACCTAAGTAGGTAAACAAAGAGCCAAATAAAATGGACTCTCAGTATTTGTTAGCAATATTTAACATTTTGAAGTGCAATTTCCACCCCAATTGGCAAAACGGGGTTGGAGGGTTTATTTTGTTGTCTTTTTGTTGCTAATTGCAATTGTATGTCTAATGGATTTTTAAAGCCATTTAAGGCCTTTATTTTCGCAAAACCCATTTAATGACTTTTAATGTGTTTTTTTAAATAACCCACAGAAACCCTGCACGAGAAACTTGCTGATTTTGCATGATTTTTTCTGTCAACGATGATGACAAAGAAGGAAAATGTGACGACAACCATAGAACCGGAAATCAAATGTATTTTGTGACACACATCTCTGTCCTGGCTGCTCAG
>NC_084550.2:59272500-59280000 GCF_033978685.3 Nerophis lumbriciformis | reverse complement strand
TATATATACTGTATATATATATATACTATATATATATATAAATATATATATATGTGTGTGTGTGTGTGTGTGTGTGTATTTTCTTTAATATATTATATATATACAGATACATATATATATACCGTATTTTTCGGACTATAAGTCACAGTTTTTTTCACAGTTTGGCCAGGCTCCAGTGCGACTTATATATGTTTTTTTTTCCTTCTTTATTATGCATTTTCGGCAGGTGCGACTTATACTCCGGTGCAACTTATACTCCGAAAAATACGGTATATATATATATATATATATATATATATATATATATATATATATATATATATATATATATATATATATATATATATATATAAAATAAATATCAAAGAGAAAGTTAAAATAAGTAAAATGTGGAAAGTCATTTGAAAAATATTAAAACAAGAATAGAGGCACACAAAGAGTTTATGTAAAAAGTGTTTTAAAAATTATTTGAAAAAAATTGTTTATAAAATTTAAATACATAATACAACATTACATACAACAAATAAAACATTTGTATAATGGTACAACACTTAAAACCTTTAGCATATCCGCATGTGGAATTAAATTATGGAATGGATTAAGCAAATAAATCAAACAAAGCACTAATATGATTCAGTTTAAGAGACTGTTCAAACTACAAGTGTTCACAAAGTACACACAATAATATAAGTACAAACACCCTATAAATAATATACTGTAGTAAGTAAACAAATATTAAATACATAAATAATCTTTATCTCCAAAAAAAATAAAGTGTTTAAAATGTTCATCATAATTCTTGTTCTGTGTACTTTGTGAACACTTGTAGTTTGAACAGTCTCTTAAACTGAATCATATTGGTGCTTTGTTTGATTTCTTTGCTTAATCCATTCCATAATTTAATTCCACATACTGATATGCTAAGGGTTTTAAGTGTTGTACGAGCATACAAATGTTTTATTTGGTGTATGTAATGTTGTAATATTTGTTTTCTTACTACGGTATAGAATTTATTTATTTACTGTTCTGTTACAGAGAACAAAGAAAATGGGATAAAATTGCTACAGTATGAAAAGGGGTAGGATTAAATAAGATCAGCTTCTTCCTACTCCTTTTCAAAAGTGCTGTAATGAAACAACCGGAAATATGTGATGCATTACATTGTATCGTATGCATGTTCCAAATCAACTGAAACTGAACTGAACATTAATAGTGTCATACTCTGTGTAGAATACTCAGGGATGTGAGCACCCTTTGAGAAAAAAAAGAGGAACAGTTCTATCAGCAGGAAGTGCTGCCATGCAAACCCCGGAAAAAAATGTTGAAAATCAAGACTACATTTCCTGCAATTGGGTGCAATTCTACACTGTGTTTTACCTTTACATATATTTTCATCTACCAACCACTTTTGTCTTTTTGACACTTATATGTTCCACGTAATGTAGCACTGAATGTTTACAAGATCATTTACTAACATTATTATCATGGAAAATGTCATGTCAAAGGAGTAAGAAATCGTTTTCCATTTCACACCTTAATCCTCCTCAGGTAATAAATATACTTCCGGTGTTGTGATTATTCCGACACGTCAAAAATATACCTTCTGGCTGGCTACCAATAACACAGGTGTGTCCAAACTTTTCCACTGAAAAATCAAGGTATGCAGGGGGCCAGTTTGATATTTTTCATTTTCAAAACCAACACACTACAGTGTGTCAGTTTTTTTAATTTACTTTTAGGGCTCCCCTCAAGTTTGGTCCTGGGGACCTGGAAGGGTCTCAGTCATAACAATGTTAAAAATAAGTCAAATGTTGTGATTATTTTATTTTTCAACGCTTAAATCGCGAGATCCACTTCAGGTCCATCTGTCAATATTAAAAAAAAAAATATTTTCATGTTTTATGTCATTTCTGTCAAAGAAAACTTTGTTTTTTAATGACAAAAGCACAAAATATACAACATTTTTTCCCCCCAAATTTGTCCAAGTACAATATTTGATTGGAGCTTTAAGTAGGTCAATCAATTATAACCCTATTGATTAATGCATTTTTTTTTTGAGCAATGAGAGTTTTTAAAGAAAAAACCTTGCTAAAATTATTGTTAAAAAAGTGTTAAAAAGAAGTCATAAATGTATTTTAGTTTTATTTTTTACTTTCAACATTTAAGTCTCTAAATCAACTTCAGATCTGTCTATTGTAAGTTTTTATTATTTTATGTTTTGTTGTTGTTGTTGTTTGTTTTAATAGTATTTTTAGAATGTGTTGCGGGCCGCCAAAAAAAAGACGCTGCGGACCACAAATGGACCCCGGGTCGCAGAGTGGATACTCCTGCTTTAGAACTTCCACTGGTTGGGAACTAACCCTGTTGGGATTGTAATCATCTAAATGTGATTAGCAGCAAAGTGGACAACGTTGTGGCTCGGAGAGCGAACGGCGGCAATAAAAAGTAAGCTAGCTAGATGGTTAGCTAACTAGCTAGCTTCAGTCCGCATCCTATTTTTATTGATATTTAATTTCTAAAAATGCGCAAATAAAATTTTGACTCGAAAACGAATGTTTAAAAACGCGGATTTCAAATGCATGTATATTTACATAAATAATAATTTAAAAAACATGGTATTTCAGAGAAGGATTCATTTAAAAAATACTGTACCGTATTTTTCGGACTATAAGTCGCTCCGGAGTATAAGTCGCACCGGCCGAAAATGCATAATAAAGAAGGAAAAAAACATATATAAGTCGCACTGGAGTATAAGTCGCATTTTTTGGAGGAATGTATTTGATAAAAGCCAACACCAAGAATAGACATTTGAAAGGCAATTTAAAATAAATAAAGAATAGTGAACAACAAGCTGAATAAGTGTATGTTATATGAGGCATAAATAACCAACTGAGAACGTGCCTGGTATGTTAACGTAACATATTATGGTAAGAGTCATTCAAATAACTATAACATATAGAACATGCTATACGTTTACCAAACAATCTGTCACTCCTAATCGCTAAATCCCATGAAATCTTATACGTCTAGTCTCTTACGTGAATGAGATAAATAATATTATTTGATATTTTACGCTAATGTGTTCATCATTTCACACATAAGTCGCTCCTGAGTATAAGTCGCACCCCCGGCCAAAGTATGAAAAAAACTGCGACTTATAGTCCGAAAAATACGGTTAGCTAGCTAGATGGTTAGCTAACTAGTTAGCTTCAGTCCGCATCCTATTTATATTTAATTTAAAAAAATGCGCAAATACAATTTTGACGCGAAAATTAATGTTTAGAAACGCGGATTTCAAATGCATGTATATTTACATAAATAATAATTTTAAAAATATGGTATTTCAGAGAAGGATTAATTGACAAAATACTGTATATACTAGGGCTGCGAATCTTTGGGTGTCCCACGATTCGATTTGATATCGATTTTTGGGGTCACGATTCGATTATAAATAGGTTTTTTTCGATTCAATGTGATTCTCGATTCAAAAACGATATTTTTCCGATTCAAAACAATTCTCTATTCATTCAATACATAGGATTTCAGCAGATCTAACCCAGTCTGCTGACATGCAAGCAGAGTAGTAGATTTTTGTAAAAAGCTTTTATAATTGTAGAGGACAATGTTTTATCAACTGATTGCAATAATCTAAATTTGTTTTAACTATTAAATGAACCAAAAATATGACTTATTTTATCTTTGTGAAAATATTGGACACAGTGTGTTGTCAAGCTTATGAGATGCGATGCAAGTGTAAGCCACTGTGACACTATTGTTCTTTTTTTAATTTTTTTATAAATGTCTAATGATAATGTCAATAAGGGATTTTTAATCACTGCTATGTTGAAATTGTAACTAATATTGATACTGTTGTTGATAATATTCATTTTTGTTTCACTACTTTTGGATTGTTCTGTGTCGTGTTTGTGTCTCCTCTCAATTGCTCTGTTTATTGCTGTTCTGAATGTTCCTGGGTCGGGTTTTGGAATTGGATTGCATTGTTATGGTATTGCTGTGCATTGTTTTGTTGGATTGATTAATAAAAAAAATAAAATAAAAAAAAATCGATTTTTGAAAAATGAGAATCGATACTGAATTGTACAACGTGAGAATGGCGATTTGAATTCGAATAGATTTTTTCCCCACACCCCTAGTATATACCTTGGCTCATGTACTCGGTCACGATGTAGATGGGTTCCTCTGAGACTACGGCGTAGAGCTGCACCAACTTCTCGTGCCTGAGCTTCTTCATGACCTGTGCTTCCTGCAGAAAGGCCTCTGGTGACATGGTGCCAGGCTTGAGGGTCTTGATGGCCACCCGCGTCGTACCGTTCCACGTACCTGACAGGAGGACACACGCCCTTGAATGAATGAACGTCTAACTAGGTGGGTTTTTACGCCGAGTAGGCAGTTCTTACCCATCCAGACTTCTCCAAAGCAGCCCTGGCCGAGTTTGAGGTCGAGACGGAGGGACTCTCGGGGGATCTCCCAGGCGTCCCTCGCCAGTCCCTGGGTTTGAGGCTTGGCCACGGGGCACACGTCGGTTAGAGCGTGGCACAGCCCGTCGGAGTGCTCTGGAAGAAAGCTGACGTCAATGCGGAGAAGTACCCCTGGCGAGCGCCAGTGTGGGGAGTCCTCACTGCGGTAATGGAAGACGAGCTGCTGCAAGCTGGTGAACTGCGTGCGAGACGTGATGTAGAATCCGCCGCTGTCCAGCTTCCTGATCTTGTAATGTTTCACATTCAGGCCTTTGGTGTTGTCGTAGTCCAGCACTGACAGGCAGTAGGCTCCTATGGAAGGGAAGGGGGGGGGGAAGCGTATATAAGAACTGGAACAATAAAATGGAGGTGACAGGCGTGCAAGACAGCTGCTCTGTGGCGTTTCCTAACAGCTGTGGCGGGTAAAGCCACCCACTGGCCGCTTTTGTGTGCCATTTGTCCTCGTCTGTGGATGCACTTTACTATGTAGCTTAGGGAATTTCTCTCGGTCTTTCCAAACAGACGAGTTCAAGTATTTATTGAGGCGATACGTGTCAAACTCAAGGCCCAGGCGCATCATTTAATGTGGCCCGCGAAAGCCTACTTCGTCTTTCTTGCTAAATGTTTTCATTGTTTCCATTTTGACAGAAAGAAATGTATGTAATACAGGAAATTTCACATGTTTTGAACTTTGATATTATCTGCTCATTGCAACAAATATTCAGTTGTTATTGGTGTGAATCTTTGGGCACCTCGCCACTCAATTACGATTCTCAGGGTGAGGATTTGATTCATAATTGATACTCGATACAACACGATTCTCGATTCAAACTGATTTTTGCAATGTATTATTTGGTATAATAATAATAACACATTAACAAAACAGCTTACAGGTTACAAAACCTCCTTTTGGTTGCTGATTTATGACACATACGTGCACTAAGTAAGCATAGAGATGGCCTAAAAAAAAGTATTATTATTATTATTTTTTTAATGAATTCGTCCAAAAAAATTTTAATAAATTTGATTTTTGAAAATTACTAAAAAAAAAATTGGGATTGGAATGTGATAAAAGAAACATTTTTTAGCACCCCTATTTATTATACATTGTATGACAGCATGTAAAAATAACAATAAATACTTCAATATCTGATTGTCACCTTGACTTACAATTTCAAATCAAGTTATCCATCAATTTGTACGGACAAAAATCAAATAACCAAATGCATAAGCAATTGTGCAATAATATAATGAGTAATACTTTTATATAAGTTGCTTAAGGAAAATCAGAAGTGTGAGCACTAGAACTAGGTGTAGAATGGACAAATGGGGCCAATTATTTTCGATGTGCTTTTATTTTTGTACTTGTCTTAATCCTTTTGTGTGTGTTTTACACTTCTCTCATCTTTTTTTAAAAGCCTAACCAGGGACGAGTGTTGCAAATTAGCCTGCAAGTCTTATGTACTTTGACATCAGTAACTTATGGGTAGCAATGTTTAATTGTACTGTCCCTGTCAAATAAATACATGAATGAATGAATATTCTTACAGTCACTGTTACCAGCGGCCCTCTGAGGGTGGCCATGACTGCGATGAAAACAAGTTCGACACCCCTGCTCTACGCCAACCAAACAAAGCAAGAATAGAATAGAATAGAATAGAATAGAAAGTACTTTATTGATCCCTGGGGGAAATTCAGCACCACAGTTCGCTCACAATAACCAATAAACACTTAGGTATTTTTTTATATGTGAATAATATAAATACAGTCTATTATACAGCATTATTTACATGTGCATAATATAAATACAGTCTATTATACAGAATTATTCACATGGGAATAATATAAATACAGTCTATTTTACAGCATTATTCGCATGTGAATAATATAAATACAGTCTATTATACAGCATTATTCACATGTGAATAATATAAATACAGTCTACTATACAGCATTATTCACATGTGACTAATATAAATACAGTCTATTATATAGCATTATTCACATGTGAATAACATAAATACAGTCTATTATATAGCATTATTCACATGTGAATAATATAAATACAGTCTATTATACAGCATTATTCACATGTGAATAATATAAATACAGAATGGTTTAATTGCTGTTAGTCTGTGAACAGAACTCATTTTTTACTAACAGAGGAAGGATGATGAAGATGCTTATCCAGCATTGTTCCGCCCATGCACACTTTTGGTTATTACAATGGCATTGCAGTCATTATTCAGCAGTTTTTGGTGAATAATGCATCAATTTTGATGACAAGGTGCAAACTTACGCATGAGGTGGATATTTGTGATTTCTATAAATTAGGTGCTCGGTTGTAGCCACATTAACACTTATTTTGGAATCATTCTCAATCCTTATGTAAGAAAACAACACACCTTTTTCTTTTTTTAATGCATTCTAACTCGTAAAATACGGCAAGTACGAGGTGGCTAACTATGCAGCTTACAGGACTAATGTATTGCATGTATAAAGTCTTCTAAAAAACATCCACAAAAGCGCTAACAATACTCCATTTACCGTACATGCCGTGACCTGAATATTAACTAAGTATTAGTAATATTGTTTTTATAAGCGCTAACGCCAAAAATAGCCTCTGAGTTGGTGAATGTTAGTTCTAGATAATAATACGTGCCACTCACTTGTAAAGTAGTAGGTTGTGGCCATAAAACAAGAAACTTAGACTCAGATTTTTAGCTGCGTGAGGATTATGATTAATTCTTCATCTAAACGGGAAGATATGAACAACCTATCAGTCGGCATTCATGTGAGAGCAGACATTGTACAGTAAGTGATTGTTTTACTATGTTGATAGTTTGTATTTCTTGTTTAGCACTTAGCAATACTGCTAATAGCTGAATCTGCTTATCACTCAGCTTCTAAAACTTGCATCACATTCCCTTTACAGTCAGGCTAAAACAATATGGTTCTGGCTCATCATTTGTGCCGCTACAAAAGGAGCTGCGGGCCGTAAATGGCCCTGTGCCGCACTTTG
>NC_084550.2:59180000-59270000 GCF_033978685.3 Nerophis lumbriciformis | reverse complement strand
CTGCGCCACGCCGTCCCAAAGAAAATAACATTTTAGTTAAATGTAAGTTGTGTCTTGGATCAAAGATCCCATCTACTTAAAGTTAAAGTGACAATGATTGTCACACACACACTAGGTGTGGTGAAATTATTCTCTGCATTTGACCCATCACCCTTGATCACCCCCTGGGAGGTGAGGGGAGCAGTGAGTAGCAACAGTGACCGCACCCGGGAATACTGCCCAAAACAGCAATTCAAATCTGCTGAAACAGCTACATAAATGGTAAATGGGTTATACTTGTATAGCTTTTCTACCTTTTTCAGGAACTCAAAGCGCTTTGACACTATTTCCACATTCACCCATTCACACACACATTCACACACTGATGGCGGGAGCTGCCATGCAAGGCACTAACCAGGACCCATCAGGAGCAAGGTTGAAGTGTCTTGCTCAAGGACACAACGGACGTGACTAGGATGGTAGAAGGTGGGGATTGAACCAGTAACCCTCAGATTGCTGGCACGGCCACTCTCCCAACTTCGCCACGCCACATAAGCAACATGCTTTGACGAAGCTAGTAAAGAGACACACAGACTCCGATGCCACTTCACCTCCACCTAAGGATTTTAACGGAGGCAATGCTAGCCAGGACAACATTGATAGAGCCATTGCAGCGTATGTGCTAGAAGACATGCAGGCTATTTCTACAGTGGAGTCACCCGTTTTCTGGCAGCTAAATAGCATGATACCGGCGTCAAACAACAAATGGCACAGAAAACATGTTCCAAGTACCTGGACAGTGAGTACATAAACATGGAAAGCGAGCTAAAGAAAACACTCCAAACTCTTCCTCTGCTCATCATTGAAGGTACACACTGTCAATTCTCTTATATACTATTTCATTCTAGACTTCTAGAGTGTTTGATTATCACATCACTCTAAATGTATAGACTATAAAGTTCACAAACATAAAGAGGGATGCTAGTGGGCCAGGCCAATCTTTCATTTTCTCTAAACTAAAACTGGGGAAATGTGTAGAGTCTTCTGGGCTTCACTACAGTGTTGATCTCCTGAATACATTTTATTTCACAATTCCTTGAGAGAAAAAAATGCCTGATTAGGCTTTGTGTATGTCATGTGTGCCTTCCTTGGGTGAAGCCAGCTTTACAGCTATGTTGTTATTATGCGGTTTGTTACTTATGTATGTTATGTTGCAGCTATTTCAAATAGTTTTGTCAATTTGTTGTGGCCTGAAATAAATTGGCCCTTTGAAACATATCTTTGTCTTTGTGTGTTGTATGTAGACCACATTGCTTAGCAGAGTTCAGTGATGCAAATGCATGTCAAGTTGATCAACACATTGTATTATTCTCCAGTGCAATAACAGTACTGAAATGAAGGCTAAAAGGGCATTAATGGGAGCCTTAAAAAAAAGGAGAAAAAAATAAGTAACTAAATAGTTACTTTTCACAGTAACGCATTACTTTTTGGTGTAAGTAACTGAGTTAGTAACTGAGTTACTTTTGAAATAAAGTAACTAGTAACTGTAACTAGTTACTGGTTTTCAGTAACTAACCCAACACTGTATATATATATATATATATATATATATATATATATATATATATATATATATATATGTATGTATGTGTGGGGAAAAAAATCACAAGACTATTTCATCTCTACAGGCCTGTTTCATGAGGGGGGGTACCCTCAATCGTCAGGAGATTTTAATGGGAGCATTCGCATACCATGGTTTATATAGGGCACAGAGTGGGTGGGTACAGGCTGGCCTAGGGGCGTGGTGATTGGCTCATGTGTTACCTAGGAGGTGTTTCCGTCTATGGCGGCATGTTGTTACAATTTCGCTGCGCTTGTTGAGGGATGACAGGTCTGGACGGTAAATAATAAACAGTTTCTCTTTCAAGCATAGGTTGCATCTTTTATTACCACTATTGTAAGGTGTGCTGGATGCAAGAATTTGCCATGTTATTGAATATTCAACATTATTGTCTTTGAGGTCCCAAATGTGTTTGCTGAGTTCTGTGGTATTTCGCAGGTTTTTGTTCCTGAAAGAAGCCTTGTGATTGTTCCATCTGGTTTTGAATTCTCCCTCGGTTAATCCTACATATGTGTCGGATGTGTTAATGTCCTTGCGTATTACCTTAGATTGGTAGACAACTGATGTTTGTAAGCACCCCCCGTTGAGGGGGCAATCAGGTTTCTTTCGACAATTACATCCTTTGTTGGTTTTGGAGTCGCTCTGTCTGAGGGCCGACGGCTCATTTGCAATTGTTTTGTTGTGGTTTGAGATGATTTGTCGTATATTGTTCATGCAGCTGTAGCTCAATTTAATGTTGTTCTTGTTGAATACTTTTCTTAGGATGTTGTCTTTGGGAAAGTGTTTGTCAATCAGATTGAGGAATTTGTGTCCAATGTTCGTTGAGACGTTTTTGCTGTATGGGGGGTTGTACCAGATGATGTCGTTCCGTTTTCTGTTCTTTTTTGGCTGGTTTCCTGGCGTGGGTTCATAGGTGAGGGTGAAATTGTATCCGCTTTCATCAAGGGCTATATATATATATATATATATATATATATATATATATATATATATATATATATATATATATATATATATATATATATATATATATATATATATGTATGTACATATATATATATATATATATATGTATGTACATATATATATATACATACATATATACATATATATATATATATATATATATATATATATATATATATATACATATATACATACTTTTTTTTATTTTACAACTACAACAGAAATACATCAGCAGATACAATATATCCACATATGATACCGGTATTTAGTATTAAAAATGGCCCCACTATGAACTGGACTCTCACGTTATTAACCATAGCCACTGGGCATCCATTGCACAGGCGTCCCACATCTGCAGTCCCTTTTAAGGTTTCTCATTGTGCCCATTGGGTTGAGTTTTTTCTTGCCCTGATGTGTGGGATCAGAGCTGAGGATGTGCAGCCCTTTGAATATGAATATCAACTCCAAATATCGGGTATAGGTTTCCTTGACTACCAATAATCGGTATCGGCCCTGGAAAAAACTTTTCGGTTGATCTCTAGTCTGGAGTGTCCGAAATTTGCACCGTCCTTGACAACGATTACGTTTTCTTCTTCTTGACTTGTTTGACAGTGGACAAAAGATTACACTGTCACCCACTGGACTTAAGTGGAACAGCAGGGTGGTTGCGACATGATCATGATCTCACACAAGACCTCGATAACCGTGTTGCATGCAGACCAGGTGTTATAAAAGACAAAATTACAGGTATAGTGAGTCATGCATCTTGCCTGGTCAGACATGATTCACACCCAATGTGAGTCACATCTTATACAGAGCGTGCTCAGAAGCCAACGAACATTCTGCTGAAGCTCCTCCCACCCTCCATCCTTCTCCCCATCCTCATGCCTCACCTCGCTCTCTGTCTCTTGCTCAACATGAAGACGGGGCTTGTAGCCAGGAGGGAATTGCAGCACCCTCGTAGGCTGACCTAGTTCTGACACTGTGATTCACCCCATCCCATTCACCAGCCCCAATCTACTGCGCAACCCCCCCACCCCCCGCTTCCTTCAAAAACAAACCCCCTGAAAGGCCTGCAGTATGTCACAGGGACAAGTGAAAACGCCGCCACGGGCCCAGAGAACAAAAGACGCTTCCAAATGACTTCATTACGAGCTTGTGTCTCTTTCAAATTGGCTCCCCGAAGAGCTCCTCATATCATCAGCATGCACTCCACTCCAAGGACGGGCAGAAGGCGTCATCATTTCCTGCTTTCTCATAATTTAAAATGGCCAGCTAGGGCCCGAATAGGAAGCTGAGGTTTTAGTTCTATAGTGCAGAATTGTACACACCCGTGAACCACAGAGATGCATATTTTACTACAGGTAGCTTGTTTACTTTTTCATATTGTACGACCCGATATTGTATGACATCACATGGACAAAGATAAGACCTTCTGGAGGAAAGTTCTGTGGTCAGATGAAACAAAAATTGAGCTGTTTGGCCACAATACTCAGTAATATGTTTGGAGGAGAAAAGGTGAGGCCTTAATCCCAGGAACACCATCCCTACCGTCAAGCGAGGTGGTGGTAGTATTATGCTCTAGGCCTGTTTTTCTGCCAATAGAACTGGTAATTTAAAGAAAGTAAATGGAACAATGAAAAAGGAGGATTACCTCCAAATTTTCAGGACAACCTAAAATCATCAGCCCGGAGGTTGGGTCTTGGGCGCAGTTGGGTGTTCCAACAGGACAATGACCCCAAACACACGTCAAAAGTGGTAAAGGAATGGCTAAATCAGGCTAGAATTAAGGTTTTAGAATGGCCTTCCCAAAGTTCTGACTTAAACGTGTGGACAATGCTGAAGAAACAAGTCCATGTCAGAAAACCAACAAATTTAGCTGAACTGCACCAATTTTGTCAAGAGGAGTAGTCAAAAATTCAAGCAGAAGCTTGTGGATGGCTACCAAAAGCGCCTTATTGCAGTGAAACTTGCCAAGGGACATGTAAGCAATTATTAACATTGCTGTATGTATACTTTTGACCCAGCACATTTGCTCACATTTTCAGTAGACACATAATAAATTCATAAAAGAACCAAACTTCATGAATGTTTTTTGTGACCAACAAGTATGTGCTCTAATCACTCTATCACAAAAAAATAAGAGTTGTAAAAATGATTGGAAACTCAAGACAGCCATGACATTATGTTCTTTACAAGTGTATGTACACTTTTGACCATGACTGTGCATGTCCCATGTAATGTACCACATCATTTTTAGTTTTTTTTTTAGTAAATAATTTACAAACATTATTATTATTATTATATTATTAGAATAATCGATAATTGATGTATTTATTGTGAATAAAGTAATGTAGACAGTTCTGAAATTTGGCTGACTGCAGCGAGCCACCTCACAGAGAGATCCGACCAGCTCCTTTACTATAGGGCACTTATGGTCCAGTCTTGCACACATTTTCATTAAATGTGGCAAATTATTGAACTGTTTCTTAACCCAAATGAATTTTATTTTTTTTAAGTTGCAAGTGATAATAAAAGAAATGTAAAACTCCATCAAAATAGACAAATTAAAGTTGCATCAATAATCGATTTTTAATCGAATCGTAGCTCCTGAATCCTATTCGAATCGTGAGGTGCCCAAAGATTCCCACCTCCAATTATTATAATTGAAAATGTAATGTAAAATTCTATAAAATTTCGCAACTCCATCCTGTAGCCACGCCCCCTTCGGGTAATAGACTTCCGGTGTTGTGACGCTAAAAGGGGCATTTGTCTATCAAATGACCTTCTAATGATGACTATTCATAGACTCCATGTGTGAATTTACACGTTTAGGCTAATGTAAAAAAAACGCCTTAAACATGTAGTGGAAATCATATTTTACAGGTGATGAATGCAACAATTAGTGTTCATTTTAACTTAATGCTATAACTTCAAAAGCATTAGGATTAAACTAATAACATAAAAAAAGTATGAAATATTACTACTACTAATAATAATAATTATAATAATGATAATAATACACTGGCCATTGTTTAGGTAAAAGTACATTTCTAAAAAAAATGTAATTTGTTAAGCTATTTTTTAGGGCTGCAACAACTAATCGATTAAATCGATTAAAATCGATTATAAAAATAGTTGGCGATTAATTTAGTCATCAATTCGTTGGATCTATGCTATGCGCATGCGCAGAGGCAATTTTTTTGTATTTTGTATTTAAAAAAAATAAAAAAAATAATAATATATGTATTTTTTAATATAAATCTTTATTTATAAACTGCAACATGTACAAACAGCTGAAAAACAATAATCAAAATAAGTATGGTGCCAGTATGCTGTTTTTTTCAATAAAATACTGGAAAGGATAGAAATGTAGTTTGTCTCTTTTATCCGATTATTAATCGAAGTAATAATCGACAGATTAATCGATTATCAAATTAATCGTTAGTTGCAGCCCGACTATTTTTTAATCACTCAAAAAAAGTTCAGTGTGCAATTTTTATTTTATAAGATACATGTCTTATATTCTACATTAAAATGCAATAAATCACAGGGGTCAAACTCAAGGTCTAGGGGACAGATCGGCCTTCCACATAATTAATGTGGCCCTTGATAGCCTAGCAATAATGTCTGTACCGGTACTTCAGCTTTCCTACTAAATTATTTGTTTCGTTTTGACAGGAAATAAATTACATAAAGCATGAAATAGCATAGGTTTCAAATGTTAATGTTATTTGCTCATGCAAAAAAATATTACAAAGCACAGGTGTCAAACTCAAGGCCCGGGGGGCCAGATCTGGCCCGCCACTTTAAATGTGGCCCTGGAATGACTGGAAATAATGTCTGTGCTTAAGCTTTCTTACTAAATTATTAATTGTTTCCATAAGGACAGAAATAAATTATATAATGCATGAAGTTGCATATGTTTTAAATTCTAATATAATTCGCTTATGCAACAAATATTATACAGTACTGATATTAGAGGTGGGAATCTTTAAGCACCTCACAATTTGACACGATTCCAATTCTTGGGGCGACGATTCCATTCAAACCGATTCTCGCAATGTAGTATTTGGTATAATAATTATAATAAAACATTTTCAAAACAGGTTCCAGGTTACAAAACCTCATGTGTGACGATGTATGCGCAATCGATTAATAACTACTAATATTAATCGATTTAAAAAAAATATGAATTGATTTATGATGGAATAAATAAAAATCGCAATTTAGATTTTTTTGAGCACCCCTAAATATTACATACTGTATTAAAATTTGTTTGTAAAAGTCTAAATAATTACTTAAACATCTGCTTGTCACCTTGACTTATGACTTATCCATCAGTCTGTATGTACAAAAATCAAATACATAGGCAATTGTGTAGTAATATAATAAGGCAATTATACATTTATTTTTACACTTTCGGCATAGATTATGCCAGATAATGTTCATGGATATTATTTTCAATGTAAAAAATTGAAAAGAATGAATATTTTTACTGTAAGATAATTTTTTACCTTGAGCCAAGGGTCTGAATACTTAATGCTACATGTGATTTTTGAGTTATTTTATTTTTAATAAATTGGCAAACATTTCTACATTTCTGTTTTTTTTCTGTCAAGATGGGGGGCTGAGTGTACATTAATGAGAAATAAAATGAACTTTTTTGATTTTAGCAAATGGCCGCAATGAAACAAAGAGTGAAAAATGTAAAGCCGTCTGAATGCTTTTCGTACCCACTGTATGTGGAAAAATATTTTCTTCTAAAATGTAGCCAGCTCAGTGGCCTTGTGGTTAGCGTGTACGCCCTGAGATCGATAGGTCGTGAGTTCAAACCAAAGACTATGAAAATGGGACCTAATACCTCCCTGCTTGACACTCAGCATCAAAGATTGGGATTGGGAGTTAAATCACCAAAAATGATTCCTGGGCGCGGCCACCGCTGCTGCTCACTGCTCCCCTCACCTCCCAGGGGGTGATCAAGGGAGATGGGTCAAATGCAGAGAATAATTTCGCCACACCTAGTGTGTGTGTGACAATCATTGGTATTTTACTTTTTAAAAATTTGGTGGGTGTGGCTTAAATACCAACGCGCTCTATAGTCCGGAAAATATGGTATGTGCACGGTTGAAGTCTCACCTTTCGTCGTCTCGCTCTCCCGCACCAAGAAAGTCCCTCGTCTGTTCTGCAAATTCAAAAGGATCCTTTCCGAGTCCCGCCTTGTGATCTTGCCAAAGTACCACCTGCCATGTGGACCACAGGGATCAGTTTCCAAGATGCTGCGGTGGTAGTAGTAACAGCACACCTCCGTATGTAAACTACGTTACAGTAGTGGAGGAGAACGTACTCTTCGGCTTGGATGGAGTCTGACGGCGCCACGTAGTTGCTGGGGATGTAACCGCTCTCGCCGGTCGTCAGGGAGCGGGCGAGCCACCAGTCTCCTTCTCTGTCATGGCAACAAGCGAGAGAATGTTCAAAAAAGAAAGAAAAACGATTAGGAACAGTAAGTTTGTGATGTTTTTGCTCAATAGATGTGATGAGTCGTCATGGTAATAATGTGGGGAAAACCTTGGTGACAATGTCAGCTGCAGACATGCAAGGCATCAGGACTTTGTGATAGTGGGTGGTTTTCCTTAACAGCAATATCCCATTTAGTACAAGACTTGACACCTTGACTCATCTTAGCAGGAAAATGTGTTTGTGAAATAAGGGAAGTGGAGCTCTGAAGCTTCACACTTGCTGAGCCACATCACATCAGAATTCTGTCTATTGTCAAAATGGAGTGCACTACTTGGCTATGACCAGCAGAGGCGCTGTCGTATGCAGACTGAGCTAGTTTTGATAGACCCCGGTCAATAGAGTAGAGCTGGCATGTCCAAAGTGCGGGCTGATGGCCATTTGCAGCCCGCAGCTAATTTTTTAACCGCTCGTGGCCCATTTAAAAAAAAAACTACTACAAAAGAAAGATTAAAATTGGAAATATAGAGCAAAAAGGTGTAATGTAATGAAAAAAAATGTTGCAATAATGACACTAATAACAAAACTGACATTGCTCCAAAGATTAAAAAAATGTATAATCGACGGATAGATCTGAAGTTGATATAGAGATTCAAACGTTCAAAGAAAAAAATTTTTTTTTTGATATACAACTTATTTTTAACACCTTTATGAGTTGTGGCCTTTTGAATCCACAAGATTTGTAGTCTGATGGTTTTTTTTTTAACTGTCATTGTTAAAAAAATAATAACATATAATCGACTAATAGATCTGAAGTTGATATAGAGATTCAAACGTTCAAAGTAAAAATAATATATATTGATATATGACTTATTTTTAACACTTTTATGAGTGAAGGCCTTTTGGATCCCCCAACATTTTTAGTCTGATAGGAATTTTTTTTAACTGTCATTGTTCAAAATACAATAAAAACGTATAATCGACTAATAGATCTGAAGTTTATTTAGGGATTCAAGGGTTCAAAGAAAAAATAATATATATTGATGTATGACTTATTTTTAACACTTTTATGAGTGAAGGCCTTTTGAATCCTCAAGATTTTTAGGCTGAGGGTTTTTTTTTGTAACTGTCATTCTTCAAAAAATAATAAAAACGTATAATCGACTAATAGAGCTGAAGTTGATCTAGAGCAGGGGTAGGGAACCTATGGTTCTAGAGCCAGATGTGGCTCTTTTGATGACTGCATATGGCTCTCAGATAAATCTTAGCTGGCATTGCTTAACACGATAAGTAATGAATAATTCAGCTGGTAATCACAGTGTTAAAAATAAAGTTCAAAATATAAAGCATTCTCATGCATTTTAATCCATCCATCCGTTTTCTACCGCACCTGTTCAAGAAGTCGCATTAACAGTAAGAAGCATTTTATTTATTATTGGTTAGCTTCAGAATAACAATGTTATTAAAAAGAATAAGAGACTTATTATACTCTAAAAATGTTGGTCTTACTTAAAAATGCACACATTTAGTTGTATTCAGTGTTAAAAAATATTATATGGCTCTCACGGAAATACATTTTAAAATATTTGGCTTTCATGGCTCTCAGCCAAAAAGGTTCCCGACCCCTGATCTAGAGATTCAAGCGGTCAAAGTAAAAATAATATATATTGATATATGACTTATTTTAACATTTTTATGAGTGGTGGCCTTTTGGATCCCCTACATTTTAAGTCTGATGGGGTTTTTTTTAACTGTCATTGTTCAAAAAACAAAAAAATGTATAATCGACTAATAGATCTGAAGTTGATGTAAGGATTTAAGTGTTCAAAGTAAAAATAATATATGTTGATATAGGACTTATATTGAACACTTTTATGAGTGAAGGCCTTTTGGATCCCCCAACATTTTTAGTCTGATGGAGTTTTTTTTAACTGTCATTGTTAAAAAAATAACGTATAATCGACTAATAGATCTGAAGTTGATATAGAGATTCAAACGTTCAAAGTAAAAAATAATATATATTGATATATGACTTATTTTTAACACTTTTTTGAGTGAAGGCCTTTTGGATCCCCCAACAGTTTTAGTCTGTAGTTAAAAAAATAATAAAAACGTATAATTGACTAACAGATCTGAAGTTGATCTGGAGATTCAAGCGGTCAAAGTAAAAATAATATATATTGATATATGACTTATTTTAACATTTTTATGAGAGGTGGCCTTTTGGATCCCCCAACATTTTTAGTCTGATGGGTTTTTTTTTTAACTGTCATTGTTCAAAAAACAAAACAACGCATAATCGACTAATAGATCTGAAGTTGATGTAGGGATGCAAGTGTTCAAAGTAAAAATAATATATATTGATATAGGACTTATATTGAACACTTTTATGAGTGAAGGCCTTTTGGATCCCCCAACATTTTTAGTCTGATGGTTGTTTTTTTTAACTGTCATTGTTCAAAAAACAATAAAAACGTATAATCGACTAATAGATCTGAAGTTGATCTAGAGATTCAAGCGTTCAAAGTAAAAAATAATATATATTGATATATGACTTATTTTTAATACTTTTATGAGTGAAGGCCTTTTGGATCCCCCAACATTTTTAGTCTGATGGCTTTTTTTTTTAACTGTTATTGTTCAAAAAACTAAAAAATGTATAATTGACTAATAGATCTGAAGTTGATATAGAGATTAAAACGTTCAAAGTAAAAATAATATATATCGATATATGACTTATTTTTAACACTTTTATGAGTGAAGGCCTTTTGGATCCCCCAACATTTTTAGTCTGTAGTTCAAAAAACTATAAAAACGTATAATGGACTAATAGATATGAAGTTGATCTAGAGATTCAAGCGTTCAAAGTAAAAATAATATATATTGATATATGACTTATTTTTAACACTTTTATGAGTGAAGGACTTTTGGAAGACAGATGTATATTTTTTTAACTATCATTGTTTAAAAAAAAAAAAAGAATCAAAAGCAATGTTGGTCTGAATTATTTACATATTTAGGCCTCCAATTACTTCACATCAAATATTGTACTAGAAATTACATAAAAAACATGTTTTTTGTTGAAAAAAATGGGCATAAAACATTAATATTTTGTTTTACTTTTAACACCTAAATATCTATAGATCAACTTCAAATATATCCGTTGCGGGGTTTTTTAAAGATATATGTGTTATTTTAAACACTGAGATGACTGAGACCCAAGACACTTTTGGGCCCTAATAGTTTTGAAAAGGAGAAATATCAAAATGGCACCTACATGCTTTCATTTTATGTGTGTGGAAAAAGTTTGGACACCCCTTGAATAGAGTCATCTCATGCATATTTAATACATTGACTGCAGTGTGGATCAGCACAGTGTAATAGAAAAAAAAAAGAGGTTGCATAGGATTTTCTGTGGATTGCAGAAATAAATACTGACCTGAAGCTGTACTTTTTCCTAGGAGAGACCATGAGGCGTGAGAGAGAGGAAGAGAGAAAGAGGTAACAGACACAGCAGACACATCAAAACACAGCAAGGCGAGCGGCACAGACAAGACAGCGGAGGCGGTGAATACGCGGCGGGACAACACAGTAGAGCTGATATATATAATCATTACATCATTTCTAGTACAGAAGACACAGGATGCCTCATAGTGTGTTTGTACCCCATGAAAGATCCAGTCTGTATAGAATTTGAGCACTTTTATTCAAATGCTCCCATATTGAATGAAAAGAATGGCTTATTTTTAGGTTGACGAACCCTACTATGTCGTCCCAAAATGCAGATAAAGAACAGGGAGCTACAGTGAGAAAACACTGACATTACTTTAACAATATTTTCATAAACACCACATTGTACTGAGGTGTGGCTATAATATCTTGGTAGGATATAAGGTAGTTTAACACATGATAAACAGTGTATAGTAAATAGCTGGGAAGTATTACTCTTATAGATTGAGGTACAATACAGCACCATGCCAGGTGAAGACATTGGGTTGTCTACTTTTCACAAGCTCTAACTCTGGTTGTAATGTGCCTTTACTCAAACATACGCTCTACAAATCTGTTACGACCGTAAGTCGGCTTCCTTACGTGTTGTTGACAATCTGCAGCCTGTCGCCTTTCCGAAAGGTCAGATCGGATGCGGTGCGTGATTCATAGTCATACAGCGCCACAAATGTAGTGACACCTCCTGTAAGAAACCACACGCCAAGAATATGCATTTAGGGAACAAGATATTCTTTAAAAAAAAGACAAAAGTGCCTGTTTCTGTTGCTTTTCAACTTTTGGCCCGTGGATGACTTCAGATCAACCCCTGGCTAACATTTTTTGTAAAATATGTTTGAAAACGTTTGTCATAGAAATGGTCTTTGACTAGTATTTTTGCGGTAGGCTCTTAAACAGAGCAGAGTGCTCCCGTTATCATATCCTGCTAAGAATCAGCGTCCTCAGCCTTTGTATTTTCAATACCACTCTGGAAAAAGTGTCCCTCTTAAAAAGAGTCATAAAAAATATTCCAAGTTATTTTTGCTTGGGATGGGCAAAAAAAATCTGCCGATGGAACAAGTCAAAATTGTCTTGGTAAGATTTCTTGAAATAAGAAATAATGCAGTATATAAGCTTTATAAACTTAAAAGTGATCTTGAAATTAGCAATTAAAATTTGCTATCAACTATACTTACCAGTATTTTGAAATGTTGCGTCTTATAAATCTCCCTGTGATGCTCAAAAGTAGTATTTTTTCCTTCACAAGATCTACTGCCTTAAAACGAGTTCTTATATCTCACAGAAAAAATTACATTCAGGGGATTGTGACTTGTATTAAAGTACCAGTAGAGTTGAAAAATAAGCTATTTATCTGATTTATGACTAGGGATGTCCCGATCCGATATTTGGATCAGATCGGCCGCCGATATTTGCAAAAAAATGCGTATCAGCAAGGCATGGGAAAATGCCGATCCAGATCCAGTTTAAAAAAAACTCCGGTCCGTGTTTTCCAACGCACCGATTTAAATAATACATTCCACTTTTCTGCTGCTCCCTAATTTCCGTTCCGCATTTTCCAGCACACCTTCAACACATCCACAGGTCTGGGGATTCTCACGCAGTTGCTTTTAGCTGCTGGCATTACACGACAGGCTCTTCTCACTCTTTCCTGTGTCTCCCTCTTACAGACAGCGAGCGCACCTTCTTACACACGTCACATACTGTCACGTCATACGTCACATACTGTCACGTCATACGTCACATACGTATACGCCCTCTCCCAGCAGAGAGGGAGGTAGCGGCATGGCTAACGTTAGCTGTGATGCTAGCGCAGCCGCTAAGGTGCGCGCCTGCTCAAGCGTCCTCTGCGCACGGCGAATCTATGCCACGCACAAAATCAAATAAAAAAATAAGTGCATAACAATTTTCGACACACGGACACAACAGAGAAAACAGTTTTCGTCATCATTGTTCAAATATTGTAACGTCTGTCGAGACGCTTATCTCCATTCGGTGCCACACGCCCACACCATCAAAATGCCGAGGCAAACATTTCCACATCAACACCGTATGAAAAAAATAGTGATTCTTTTTAGTTGTGATTTCCCTCTCTGCATGAAAGTTTAAAAGTAGCATATATTAATGCAGTATGAAGAAGAATGTTTTAATGTAGACACATAGAATCATCATACTGCTGTGATTATATGCATCAAGTGTTCATTCAAGGCTAAGGCAAAATATCGAGATATATGTCGTGTATCGCAATATGGCCTTAAAATATCGCAATATTAAAAAAAGGCCATATCGCCCAGCCCTAGTTCAATGATGCCATTTCTGTTTGTCATGTATAATTTTGTCTATTTTGTGTTTATCCTTGAATAAACAGGTCAGTTTCTTGTTACCAACCATTGTGTATTATTCAAACTCCCCTAATTCAGCTGGCTAGTTGTTATCAAGAGTACTAAAACCCTTTTCAACATGATTCTGACAACTAAGTAGGCTAAATAACTTTAAACTTTAATACATGCTCGGATAGGCCAGTATCGGTCAGTATCGGTATCGGTCAGTATCGGTATCGGATCGGAAGTGCAGAAACAATATCGGTATCGGATCGGAAGTGCAAAAACCTGGATCGGGACATCCCTATTTATGACACCAAAAGACTTCCAAAGTTTGCGAGTAAATAGATATGATCAAAATAGTATCGATCTAACGGAGATTTCCGAGTCACTTTGAGAAATAATGAGGCAGTCACTAATCAAGCAGACATCGTGAGAGCCAACAACAATTACTTTGGGAAAAAATATGATTCAGAACCTTATATTTTTGAGCCCGAATACAAAGAGGATGAGCAATACGTTTTAGAAGCCGAGTGCTAAACGGATACAGCTTGATTGAAACATTATAGCATCAACAGCATTGCTAGGTGCTAAACTTACAAACTAACCATAATAAACCATAATAAAACAAACACTTACTGTACAATTTCCACTCTCACTGGACTGTACATTGTTTCATCTGGAGAAATTTGCTTCCATATACAAACTTTTCTATTTACGAACCCTGTTCTGGAACCATTTTGGTGTGTACATAGAGATTCCAGTGTAGACCAAAAACAAAATGTCATTTTAGGAAGATAGAGGGTCTGTGACCAATATGGTTTTGTAGTAGGTTGAAGACAGAAGATTGCTTTTGTCTTATGGAAGACTAGTAGTTTTGCATTAGGCCCTTAAAGAAACCAGAAGGCTCCTGTCAAATAAAGGATCTTTGACGAGCAGGTCTTGCATTTACATTAAATACAAAATATGGTTAAGGTGTTTGTTTATTTCGAACATGCATACAATTGCTATATGATACATCCTATTTTTCTCATTAAATAAGAAGGATAGAGAGAAAAGAAGTCAGCCTCACTACTCTCCTCACTAGCTTTCTAAAAAAAAAATAGCCCGCCCAGAACAATTGAATTCAATAGCTCTGTTCTATAGGAACTTCTGTAACATTGAAAGTCAGAGGTAGCCCTTGATATTGTACTTTGGCGCATATCCATAGCTATTTTGTGCCTGTTCTATGTCCAGATTGAACAATTTGTCATAGCCTGATGAGAACTATCGACATGCAGGCTTGCAGGTGACCGGAGATACTTGATGAAGGACAAAGCCCTCAAACTGAGGACTGTGTACTTTCGTTCTTTTAATGTTATTGAACACAACAAGAGGCGATGCAGAAAGGAATGAACAGAGTGCCTGCTCACTGGACGGAGTTACATTAGTTCAACCATCTGGCCAGTCGAGACACATTAAGGCCTAATGTCAAGTAAAGTTTGTGTTACCTTTTTTTCACTGGGAGAATTCACAGCTTGTAGGGAAAAGTACTTGAGTGGGTGTTGATGTGACTCACTGTCTCAGGACTGGACAAACAAGCTGTACAGTATGTGGGATGTTTTCAAATATTTACTGTCAAATATTACCAAATTTTAATTGCAGTTTCTCTTTTGGTATGGACCCGATGTGAAGATCTTTGAACACCTTTAAGACACTGGTCGGCCTCCATTTCAACACAATTTCAAAAAGAAATAATGCAAAAAGAAACTATTTATTCCACACTCAAACTGTCGCATTAAGTATAGCGTTTTATTAAGTCTGTAACACTGAGGTTTATGTTCTAATCCTAGCATGCCTGGTTTGGTTTGTTTTAGGAACACGAGTTGCAAACACACACACACACACACACACACACACACACACACACACACACACACACACACACACACACACACACACACACACACACACACACACACACACACACACACACACACACACACACACACACACACACAAAGCAAAGAAAAAGCAATGGAAAAGCAAAGAAAAAGCAAAACCGTGTCAGCTAAGGTTTTGTGTGTCATTATGCAGGACAGTGGTCAGAACTATTAAGTTAAGTGTGATTTGAGAGGCTTTTTTAAAATAAAATGTTCAGTTTATACATACATACTGTATATCTACATACATACATAAATTTATATATATCTATATATATATAGATATGTATATACTAGGGCCGGGCGATATATCGAATATGCTCGATATATCGCGGGTTTGTCTTACGCTCTCACGGAGCAGAGAGGTAGCGGCATGGGTAACGTTAGCTGTGATGCTAGCGGTGCGGTGCGAGTGGTAATACGAGAGAAAGAAGGTGCGAATCTGGTAACAAATGAAGGAAACGTTAATTCCCAAGAAAAACAGCACGAGGTCCATCGTCTGGCGGTGGTTTGGCTTCAAGAGGCAAGATGTCGAACAGACAACCGTGATATGTCAAGTATGCGGCAAAAGCGTTGCTACAAAAAGTAGCACCACTGCTAATGTGTAGCATCATTTGAAAAGTCACCCGCTGGAGAATGAGGAGTGCTTGAAACTCTGCATGTCAACATCTCTGTTTGGTGCCACACCAACAAAATGCCCAAGCCACCATTTCCAGATCAACACTGTATGAAAAAACTAGTCAACAACAGAAGGAGATAACGTCCGCAGTTACCTACCACATAGCGAAGGACATACACTATTTGATTTCCTATTATGCAGCTCATTTGTATTCGACAGTTATTGAAATATTTTGTGTGACATCATGCACAAAGTGCACTTTATTTGTTTTAAACTATTGTAGTGGCGTTCTGTACAAAAAGTGCACTCTAATTTAGTGTTGTTTTGATATGTCATCTTAGTGACACCATGCACAAAAGTGTGTTTTAAAATGTCTCTGACAATCTTGCACTTTCTGTTTTGGAAATGACATGAATGTTTGTGCCACAGCTTAATAACTGTTTAATAAATACAGTTTTGGTAAATGGATTTAGTTGTGAGTTCCCTCTCTGCATGAAAGTTTAAAATGAGCATATATTAATGCAGTATGAACAAGAATGTTTTAATGTAGACACATAGAATCATCATACTGCTGTGATTATGTGCATCAAGTGTTCATTCAAGGCAAAGGCAAAATATCGAGGTATATATCGTGTATCGTGACATGGCCTAAAAATATCGAGATATTAATAAAAGGCCATATTGCCCAGCCCTATATATATATATATATATATATATATATATATATATATATATATATAGGGATGTGTGTATGTATATATATATATATATATATATACATACACCCACAATTTTACCTTTTGTCTTTATTTTTTCTTCTTCTTTCTCTAAAGAGCTTCCATTGCATTGTGGTATAATTTTGAGAAATGGGGCATTCTCTCAGAAATTGGTCCAAATAAGCTTTGGTTTTGCTGAGTGTTGTTCTTGGCTAATTTTGTGTAATCTTGGGGTGAAAATAGTGAAACTGTAGTGATTTGTTTTGCTTTTTTGCAGATCCGGCCCACAAATCGAATTGCGTTAGCTTACCTTGTCATAAAAACAGATAAACTGAACAGACTGTCCCTGTAATTGGAATTATTCCCTTTTACTTAATTAGATTTTGGAGCTTCTTGTTATCAACAATGAGGTTACCAGGGAAACAGCAAAGAATCCACACTGGGTCACCAATAAATAATTGAATCCATGTGGGACATCATCTGACATCTTTCCGGTTCTCAAGGAAGCACAAATGTGCCTCATCCAACCCAGTTGAACACCTCAAACATTTGATGTGTTGCCTACCTGACAAAGGTCCTCTCTGAGGCGAGGTTACAGTACCCGTGTGGTCCACTCCTCCAAAGAGAGCCAGCTCAGGAGTGTTGGTGGGGGCGTGCTGGTACTGCCCCTGGTAGCCCCGCCGCCCGGTCCCCACTGCAGGGCTTCTGTTTGGTGTTTGGGTCTGTTGGGCGGGGCTCAGGTGGTGGAAGTGGCCGCTGTCAGAGCCTGTGCCGATGGTGCCGTCAACACTCATGGAGCGCTGGCCCGGTTCCTTGGGCTTGCTCTTGCCCGCCCCCATGTGCAGACCTGGGAGGAGAGTCAATAATGATCAAGGATGCCCTACTAGTACAGTAAACATTCTTAATTATTTGGTAGTATATTTTGCGGGATAAAAATCTGCTATGTTTGATTGTATGAACTCATAGTAGAGAGAGAGTCATTGATGGAATATTTGCAAAGTTCTGCACAGAGACGAAACCAGAAAATACTTCCTTTAACACACTGAACACATCCTTTTTTGTATGTGGAAACAATCAACCTCAGTAGGACGCACATATTGAAATCTTTCCAATTGCTTCCTCTTTTTAAGTCTTATACCGATACTATTTAAGTCTACTAACTGTTTGCCAAATATAAATGACGAACTAATGTTTTCCAGTATCAGGTCCGGTTAGAGGCCTTGCATGTGCAAAACGTTGAGACAATGGGACACCCTGTACATGTGTTAAAATGCAAACAAGACAAAGCAGTTGCTGTCCATCCATCCATTTTCTGTCGGGTGAATGAACTTCTCTGGTGACAGCAGTATGAAGCCTGTCAACATAGTTTGAAACTAAGTTTGAGACTTGGTATCGGTCTATTTTAGAGAGCCACTTGTCGCGAGACTTCAAGCTGGCGTCTGGGCCAATACTTCCGGGCCGGTGCTGTACGTTGCCTGACAACTTGTCACGGCCCGGGCGCATGCCAATGCGCACTCATCTGTGCACACCTCCAAGAGCGCACTTCCCCGAGCGCGCCAGGCACGTGTAAGTCCTGCTGCAGCTGCAATCAATCACCGGCAATCAGCACACCTGAAGCTGATCAGAGGACCGCCTTAATAAGCCTGCACAACCTGCTATCCCGTGCCAGAACGTAGCTGCCTGTCCTCAGACCTCCGTTCCCGCGTGACGAGCTGTGTGTCTCGTCTTTTCCTTGTTCCCTCTGCTTCCCTGACTGCCTCTTGGATCTCGACCTCCCGCTTGGACACGGACCTTCTACGCCTTGCTATAGCCCCGACTTCCTGCCTCGAGCTTGTCTTGTCCTGCTTGATCCTCCGCCTCTTGCTCAACACTACCGGTAACACTCAACAGTTAATCGCCACACATAGTCTCACACACACACACTTTGGATTTGTCACACTCCATTTCCCTTGTTTGATTATATTAGTATTTGGTTATTTATATATTGTACATATATATATACACACATATATAAATAAAAGATAGAGCTAAACTACATCCCTGCTGTATGTGCCGTCTCCTTCCTGCTGTGTACACAACACAACTCGAGCAAACACGGCTACTTTTGTGAACAAGATGTCGGCGTGTGTTCGCTGTATGGAACAAGACAACTTGTGAGTGTTTTAATTGCATTATAGAGCAAACCGTGTATTACGAGCAGTCAGTTGGTGCTGGTGCCAGCTGCAAGCGTTCATTCATTCACCTTTGTATGAAGTTAACCCTTGCAATGCTGAGTACTATGATGGAATCTGAAAGTTGTCAACTTAATTATAAAAATGTCACATTTATGTTTAACTTGACTGATTATATTATTGATTATGTAGATAACTAGATATCCAAAAATGTTACATTGTATTGGTAAATGTTGATTAAATGGATTGAACATTGAAATATATTTTATTTACACAATGGATATGTGTTAACACAGATTATTGTAAGTGTACCCTTTTTGTAACCTGACTCTCGCCAGATCCTTGTAGTTCGCTGAGCTCCACACAAGGATCTGGGAGTTCTCAATAGGAGATGTATTTCAGAAGGCAGGGCCTTATAAAAAAAAACTTTTCCGTTATCTTGAATGACGTGCTACTTCAACCACTCACATCGAAATCAACCAGTGACGCTGATGAGCCTCACGGTTTTGATCCTCTACCAGAGCAATCAGCGGGGAGACAATTATAACGACTGGGTTCTGCACTCGTCCCATTTCCTTCACCACCAGTGGAGCGATTTGGAAAACCAACCTCTTGCCAAACCCGGTCAGAAGAAGAGCCAAAATATCCTTGCCAGCAATAAAAGCCTTCAAAACCGTTCTCTGTTCATCTTTTAAAGAATTAATATTTGATACCGTATTTTCCGCACTATAAGGCGCACCTAAAAACCACAAATTTTCTCAAAAGCTAACAGTGCGCCTTATAACCCGGTGCGCTTTATTACGATTCATTTTCATAAAGTTTCGATCTCGCAACTTCGGTAAACAGCCGCCATCTTTTTCCCCGGTAGAACAGGAAGCGCTTCTTCTTCTACGCAAGCAACCGCCAAGGTAAGCACCCGCCCCCATAGAACAGGAAGCGCTTCTTCGTCTACTGTAAGCTACCGCCCGCCCCCGGAAGAAGAAGAAAAAACGCGCGGATATCACCGTACGTTTCATTTCCTGTTTACATCTGTAAAGACCACAAAATGGCTCCTACTAAGCGAAAAGGATCCGGTTCATAAAAAGACGCAATCTCTCCATCCGCACACGGATTACTACCGTATTTCACAGCAACTGATATTCCTGTGAACCGCACTGTGGAACGGGAGCACGTACGGTGAATATTCGCACCACAGGGAATGAGAAGTCATCCTTCACTGTGGTTCTAGCTTGCCATGCTAACTTCCACCCATGGTGATATTCAAAAGGAAGACCTTGCCAAAAGAGACCTTTCCAGCCGGCGTCATCATAAAAGCTAACTCGAAGGGATGGATGGATGAAGAAAAGATGAGCGAGTGGTTAAGGGAAGTTTACGCGAAGAGGCCGAGTGGCTTATTTCACACAGCTCCGAAGGCGAACACACCTTCACTAAGACGGGCAGACAGCGCCGGACGACATACGCCAACATTTGCCAGTGGATCGTAAATGCCTGGGCAGATATTTCGGTCACAACTGTGGTCCGAGCTTTCCGGAAGGCAGGATTCACAGAACTACTGGACAACAGCGACACTGACTCCGATGACTTCGACGAGACGGAACCGGCCATTTTGGATCCCACGCTTGCGCAACTTTTCAATTCGGACACCGAAGACGAAGAATTCGAAGGATTTACGAATGAAGAATAACTTCAGAAGGTGAGCGCTATGTTTATTTTGTGTGTTGTGACATTAACGTTCGAGCAACATTATGTTGCTATTGCTCTACACCATTTTGAATTTTACTATGTTTGTGATTGCACATTTGCGTACATTTTGGGACAGAGTTGTTAGAACGCTGGTTTTCAATATATTATTAAAGTTTGACTGAACTATCTGACTGTTTTTTTGACATTCCCTTTAGCGCAGCGTAGGCGCGGCTTATAATCCGGGGCGGCTTATTGGTGGACAAAGTTATGAAATATGTAATTCATTGAAGGTGCGGCTAATAATCCGGTGCGCCTTATAGTGCGGAAAATACGGTAGATTCGACAAAAACAGTTGCTATAGCACAGGGGTCGGCAACCCGCGGCTCCGGAGCCGCATGCGGCTCTTTGATCACTCTAATGCGGCTCAACAGCTTACTTGCTGAACCCCCCAATTTTCCCGTGAGACTTCCGGATTTCAGCTTCACTCGCAGAAAACTCCCGGGATTAATATTCACCGATTTTCACCCTTACAGCTAAAATAAGGGCGTGCCATGATGGTACAACATTTGGCACCCTCTACAATCTGTATTAACAGCGTGCCAGCCAAACACTTATTATACAATATCCATCTTCTGCTTGCACACGTATGTGACAGCAAGGCATACTTGTTCAACAGCCACACAGGTTACACTGACGGTGACCATATAAAACAACTTTAACACTCTTACTAATAATGCGCCACACTTTGAACCAAAACCAAACAAGAATGACAAATACATTTCGGGGGAACATCTGCACCTTAACACAACATAAACACAACAGAACAAACACCCAGAATCCCATGCAGCCCTGACTCTTCCGGGCTACATTATACACCCCTGCTACCACCAAACCCCGCCCCCACCCCAAACCTGCTCCCTCACACATCAACCCCCCCTTTCTCTGTGCGTCGGTTGAGGTGGGCGGGGTTTGGTAGCGGGGGGTGTATAATGCATCCCGGAAGAGTTAGGGCTGCATGGGATTCTGGGTATTTGTCCTGTTGTGTTTATGTTGTGTTACGGTGCAGATGTTCTCCCGAAATGTGTTTGTCATTCTTGTTTGGTGTGGATTCACAGTGTGGCGCATTATTAGTAAGAGTGTTAAAGTTTTTTTTATATCGCCACCGTCAGTGTAACCTGTGTGGTTGTTGAACAAGTATGCCTTGCTGTCAATATACGTGAGCAAGCGGAAGCCCCGTACAACGTGTGGCTGATCAGGCACGCTGGCTGTAGTGGGTGCTATATGCTGTACCATATGCTGTACCTTCACGGCACGCATGACGTTGACAAGCGCCATTCATTTAAAACCCGCGTGCCACACCAGCTTTCAAATTCCATGTAAAGGTGTGGGCAGCGTGTCTGAGACTCCTGGTTTATACATAGCACAATGCAAAAAAACCAACTTTGTATACAGTGTTTTTCATTTAAAATTTCAAAAAAAAATTTGCGGCTCCCATTGTTTTCTATAATTTGTGAAACTGGTCAAAATGGCTCTTTGACTGGTAAAGGTTGCCGACCCCTGCTATAGCAGAATCAATGTCAGCACACGACTCCTCGCTGCGTGCCGCCGTTGTTGCTTGAATCAAACAGTCGCTCCGGCGCTACGTCACATCTATGAAATCCCGCCCGGCGATCCTGATTGGTTCATTATTTTTTGCTATCTTGAAGGAGTTTGCATTGCCCTCGATCCCAGATCCTTGTGTGGAGCTCAGCGAACTACAAGGATCTGGCGAGAGTCAGGTTAATCATTGACATAAAACCCATTTAAAAAATGATGATAATAATACCCACTTTTACTAACTACAGGACATTGCATGACAAACTGTTAAGTAACAGGTTTCTCCATATGTCTCCAGGCTGTGGTTGGTGCGCCACAGAGCTAATATCCGTACCAGCACTGTATCGTTGGAAGTCAGGTTTATATCAACCAAACCGAACTCCCCCGCCCCAACCCCCTCCACATCCCACCCCCCGGATTGTGAATAATGTAAATAATTAAATGTTTATACTCTGATGATTAACTTGTGCGATGACTGTATTATGCTGATAGTATATATTTAAACCATGAATTGATTAACGTGGACCCCGACTTAAACAAGTTGAAAAACGTATTCGGGTGCTACCATTTAGTGGTCAATTGTACGGAATATGTACTGTCTAATCCATTATTAGGGACCACAATGTCCCTTTGGAACAGAGGACCCTATTGTAATTGTAAGGTTTTATTATTATTATTATACCGGCCGCCTCTTTGAGCTGTAATTTGGCCCTCTTAACATGCTTCAAAACTCACTTACAACTAACTTCCAGTAGGAATGTCGCAGAGACATGAAACAAAAACCTCTATGTAGGTCTCACTTAGACCTAGATTTCATACACAGACACCTTTCAGCAAAAATCAACAGGAAGTTGGCAAGTCCCCTTTCAAAACAACATTTTAGTAAAAACAGTCACTTTTGCCTCTTTGAGCTGTAATTTGACCCCCTTAACATGCTTCAAAACTCACCAAACTGGACACACACATTAGGACTGACGAATATTGCGACCTAATAAAAAAAGCAAACCCCAAAACTCAAAATTTCGCTCTAGCGCCCCCTAGGAATAAAACACAGACAAAACTGCTTCTAGGAAGAAAACACAGACAAAAATTGACAACCCCCAGCAAAAATCAACAGGAAGTTTGCAATTCCCCCTTCAAAACAAAAGTTTTGTAAAAACCGGTCACCTTTTTTCAAAAATTATCTCCTCTGAGCGCGTTTGTCGTGTCGGCTTTAAACTAGCACAGGAGAGAGATTGAACCCTTCTGATTAAAAGTTGACGAAAGAGTTTTAATTACTGCTCCGGTTTGGATTTTATGTGCCGTCAAAGTCGGTCCTGTTCATCGCTGCTTGCAGCTTTAATTATTATTATTATTATTACTGTGCAATCTACTAATAAAAGTTTCAATCAATCAATCAGCATTTTTATGTAAACATGCTACTGTTTTAGGCTAGCTCTGTGGCTCTTTTTGTACAGTTACACCTAAAACTCACGGATTCAGATACTCTGCACCATCTAATAAGTACGGCGGTTTCCGGCAACCCCCGGCCAGAGGTCCAGGGCACATATAGCAAGCCCATCAAAATTTCCGCGGGATTTTCTAGTTACAAATTAGAATACAAAAAAAAAACGTTTTGTCTTCTTGTCTCTTATTAGGATTGTGAACAATAGGCAAAATTCCCAAAAAAGTTCAGTTCTCCTTAAATGTGTAGCCTTTTTTGAGGGCGTCATCATCTGTACATTTTGTTCTTGTGGGGATGAAAAGCATAAATTGCGGCAAGAACCCCACTGCCATCGTGAATGCCGACAGAAATCAAGTCAAGTGCCTCCACAGGAAAGCTGTGGTGTGTGTGTGTGTGTGTGTGTGTGTGTGTGTGTGTGTGTTCTTGTATTTCTACCCTTCTTGAGACATCAACAAGGAAAAGTACCTTCCATATGAGGACCGGTGAACAAGTTAGGACGGAAATCCTGGTCCCAATACAGAAAACCATTGCATCTAATAGAGAATGTCTCATCTGTCAAAATTAGGGTGGCCCCAAAAAGGAATAATTTTTCAAATTGACTGTGTGTCGGTTTTAAAAGTGCTCCCCCTCTGGCCAACATATGTAATAACAAGTGTGTGTAAGAAATTGAAATAATTAAAAAAACAATTACAAACATACAATTACATTTAAAAAATAACTAAAGCAGTCTTTTTCTCACAATGTGTCGACTTTATTCTTATAAAATTGGGAACAAATTCTCATATTGTTTCTGTTTCTGTAATATTGCAATATTTTCTCGTAAAATGATTACTTTTTTATGTACTATTATTACTTTTTAATACTAGATGGTGACATTTGTCATACAAAATGACTTTTTTCATAATATTGCCAATTGTTTTGTTGTTCATGTAAAATAGTGAATTTTTTTTGAGTAAAATTATGACTTATCATAATTTTGCCAATTCGATTATTATCATAATATTGCCCAAATGTTTAAGTTTTCTTATAAAATTGTGACTTTTGTCGAGTAACAATACGACTCTTTCCATAAAATTGCCAAAATGTTAAGCATTTCTTGTTAAAATTGCGACTGTTATTAAGTAAAATTCCAACTTTTATCATAATATTGCACTAATGTTCAGTTTTTCTTGTAACATTTTGACTTGCGTTGAGTAAAATGACGACTTTTGTTATAATACTGCCAAAATTCCAAGTTTTTCTTGTGAAATTGTGACCTTTTTCTTGGGAAATTCAAACAAATTTTTCACAACAAGTGGGTTTTTTTGTATTTGCATAGTATGTATATATTATTAATGTTGTAAATACACATCTTTATACATCTAAATGTAGGCATTTTTTGGAGGTCTCAAGAATCAAATCAAATCAAATCAAATCAACTTTTTTTATAAAGCACATTTAAAATTTACCACAGGAGTAGCCAAAGTGCTGTACAATGGGCAGGTTAAAAGATAACACAAGAGAAACGAGCAAGCACACCACAACACAAACAGAGCACGATAAAAAAATAAAAAAATAAAACATAAAAACAGGTTCACAGCAGGTGCATTGTGGGACGCCATAGCAGGATGGAGATCACTCAGTGTTAAAAGCCATGGGATAAAAGTATGTTTTTAAGAGCGATTTAAAAACAGGAAGAGAGGAGGCCTGTCTAACACTCAGAGGTAAGCGGTTCCAGAGCTTGGGAGCAGCAGCGGCGAAAGCTCTGTCACCTCTAAGCTTCAGCCTTGTGTCAGGGACCGTCAATAGCAGCTGATCGGCTGATCTTAGGGATCGGGGGGGCAGTAAGGCTGAAGAAGGTCGGAGAGATATGTTGGCGCGAGGTTGTTTAGACATTTAAAAACAAATAGTAGGAGTTAAAAATTGATTCGGTAACGCACAGGGAGCCAGTGAAGGGACGCTAGTATAGGGGTGATGTGCTCACGCCTGCGGGTCTGTGTTAGCAGACGAGCAGCAGAGTTCTGCACAAGCTGCAGGCGGGCGAGGGAGGCCTGGCTAATGCCTACGTACAGGGCATTGCAGTAGTCAAGACGAGTCGAGATAAAGGCGTTGATTAATTTTTCAAGATCATGTCCTGACAGAAACGGATTCACTTTCGCTATTTGGCGTAGTTGATAAAAGCTTTTTTGTACGACGCTGCTGATTTGTTTTTCAAACTTAAAATCTGAGTCAAACTTTACCCCCAGGTTTGTGACACAGTCACTAAGGTACGGGGACAGAGTGCCGAGGTCCACGTTGGGGGAGGGAGAGCGACTTGGCCCGAACAACATAACTTCTGTTTTGTTTTCATTTAGGCTCAGGAAGTTAACTGAAAGCCAAGCTTTGATGTCGTGCAGGCAGTCAATGAGACATTGAACCGTGTTATTTTGTGCCATGGGAAAATAAATCTGGCAATCATCGGCATAAAAATGAAATGCAATAACGTACTTCCTGAAAACAGAACCAAGGGGGAGAAGGTAAAGCGCAAATAAAATTGGGCCAAAGATTGAGCCCTGGGGGACCCCATGTGGTAGAGGAGCTGTGGAAGACATAAAACTGTCTACTTTTACACAAAAACTCCTGTCGGTTAGGTACGACCGGAACCAGTTGAGGGCGGCGCTCTTAATGCCCACACAGTTATCAAGGCGAGTGATTAAGGTGGCGTGGTCGACGGTGTCGAACGCAGCGGACAGATCTAAAAGCACCAGGACAACATATTTACCAGAATCTGTTGACAGGAGGATATCGTTAGAAACTTTTAAAAGTGCTGACTCTGTGCTGCGGAGGGCTTTAAAGGGGAACATTATCACAATTTCAGAATGGTTAAAACCATTAAAAAATCAGTTCCCAGTGACTTATTATATTTTTCGAAGTTTTTTTCAAAATTTTACCCATCACGCAATATCCCTAAAAAAAGCTTCAAAGTGCCTGATTTTAACCATCGTTATAAACACCCGTCCATTTTCCTGTGACGTCACATAGTGAAGCCAACACAAACAAACATGGCGGAAAGAACAGCAAGCTATAGCGACATTAGCTCGGATTCAGACTCGGATTTCAGCGGCTTAAGCGATTCAACAGATTACGCATGTATTGAAACGGATGGTTGTAGTGTGGAGGCAGGTAGCGAAAACGAAATTGAAGAAGAAACTGAAGCTATTGAGCCATATCGGTTTGAACCGTATGCAAGCGAAACCGACGAAAACAACACGACAGCCAGCGACACGGAAGAAAGCGAGGACGAATTCGGCGATCGCCTTCCAACTAACGATTGGTATGTGTTTGTTTGGCATTAAAGGAAACTAACAACTATGAACTAGGTTTACAGCATATGAAATACATTTGGCAACAACATGCACTTTGAGAGTGCAGACAGCCCAATTTTCATCAATTATTATATTCTGTAGACATACCCTCATTCGCGCTCTTTTCCTGAAAGCTGATCTGTCCAGTTTTGGAGTTGATGTCAGCAGGCCAGGGAAGCTAGGGTCGATAGGGGGTTTAGCTCGCTCCTCTGTGGGAACAAACTGCCGCCATTGCTTGCCGTGCTACCGAGGTCCTTTGTCCCTGAATTGCTCACACACTCCGGCAGATTCAATGGGGGTCTGGCGGCAGATTTCTTTGACTATATCGTTGGAAATGCATCTGCTTTGAGTGTCGCAGGATATCCACACATTCTTGCCATCTCTGTCGTAGCATAGCTTTCGTGGGTAAAGTGTGCGGAACAAACGTCCAATTTCTTGCCACTTTCGCATCTTTGGGCCACTGGTGCAACTTGAATCCGTCCCTGTTCGTGTTGTTACACCCTCCGACAACACACCGACGAGGCATGATGTCTCCAAGGTACGGAAAACAGTCGAAAAAACGGAATATAACAGAGCTGATTTGACTCGGAGTTTGAGAAAATGGCGGATTGCTTCCCGATGTGACGCCACGTTGTGACGTCATCGCTCCGAGAGCGAATATTAGAAAGGCGTTTAATTCGCCAAAATTCACCCATTTAGAGTTCGGAAATCGGTTAAAAAAAAAAAAGGTCTTTTTTCTGCAACATCAAGGTATATATTGACGCTTACATAGGTCTGGTGGACTGGAACAGCTCAGTGATACCATTATCCTCTAAGAAGGGCAACAAATGACTGTAGACAACCTTCTCTAATATTTTGGAAATGTATGGAAGATTAGAGATAGGTCTGAGGTTAGAGAGGAGAGAGGGGTCGAGGCTTGGTTTTTTAAGTAAAGGTCGTACCACTGCATGTTTAAATTCTACTGGTACTATTCCAGAAGAGAGGCTACTATTGATAATGTTAAAGGGGAACATTATCACCAGACCTATGTAAGCGTCAATATATACCTTGATGTTGCAGAAAAAAGACCATATATTTTTTTAACTGATTTCCGAACTCTAAATGGGTGAATTTTGGCGAATTAAACGCCTTTCTAATATTCGCTCTCGGAGCGATGACGTCACAACGTGACGTCGCATCGGGAAGCAATCCGCCATTTTCTCAAACACCGAGTCAAATCAGCTCTGTTATTTTCCGTTTTTTCGACTGTTTTCCGTACCTTGGAGACATCATGCCTCGTCGGTGTGTTGTCGGAGGGTGTAACAACACGAACAGGGACGGATTCAAGTTGCACCAGTGGCCCAAAGATGCGAAAGTGGCAAGAAATTGGACGTTTGTTCCGCACACTTTACCGACGAAAGCTATGCTACGACAGAGATGGCAAGAATGTGTGGATATCCTGCGACACTCAAAGCAGATGCATTTCCAACGATAAAGTCAAAGAAATCTGCCGCCAGACCCCCATTGAATCTGCCGGAGTGTGTGAGCAATTCAGTGACAAAGGACCTCGGTAGCACGGCAAGCAATGGCGGCAGTTTGTTCCCGCAGACGAGCGAGCTAAACCCCCCTGGATGTCTTGGCTCACACCGTCCCGAAGATGATCAAGAGAAGAATATCGACCTAGCTTCCCTGGCCTGCTGACATGAGGGTATGTCTAAAGAATATATTAATTGATGAAAATTGGGCTGTCTGCACTCTCAAAGTGCATGTTGTTGCCAAATGTATTTTATATGCTGTAAACCTAGTTCATAGTTGTTAGTTTCCTTTAATGCCAAACAAACACATACCAATCGTTGGTTAGAAGGCGATCGCCAAATTCGTCCTCGCTTTCTCCCGTGTCGCTGGCTGTCGTGTCGTTTTCGTCGGTTTCGCTTGCATACGGTTCAAACCGATATGGCTCAATAGCTTCAGTTTCTTCTTCAATTTCGTTTTCGCTACCTGCCTCCACACTACAACCATCCGTTTCAATACATGCGTAATCTGTTGAATCGCTTAAGCCGCTGAAATCCGAGTCTGAATCCCAGCTAATGTCGCTATAGCTTGCTGTTCTTTCCGCCATTTTTGTTTGTGTTGGCTTCACTATGTGACGTCACAGGAAAATGGACGGGTGTTTATAACGATGGTTAAAATCAGGCACTTTGAAGCTTTTTTTAGGGATATTGCGTGATGGGTAAAATTTTGAAAAAAACTTCGAAAAATATAATAAGCCACTGGGAACTGATTTTTAATGGTTTTAACCATTCTGAAATTGTGATAATGTTCCCCTTTAAGGACACTTGATCCAATAGTAGCAAGTACCTCCTTAAACAGGCGAGGTGGGAGGGCATCTGCAGGAGAACCAGAGGGCTTCATATGACTAACTGTGTCATTTAGAAAAGAAAAGGACACCGGCTCAAACTGATGGAAAACAGAAGAGAAATGCAGAGGAATAGAAGGGTCATATGAAGGGTGAGATAAACTGGCTCTAGTTGACACAATTTTGTCAGTGAAGGTAACAAATACAAAAGTGTGTGTTCGCACAATGACTCCAGACCTCCCTGTGGGCCACTGAAGATGACTCACTGTGAGACCAGCTATTTCAGTCGGGCTGAAACAGAGACACATGAAGACATCCTCTGTGGATGGAGGCGCTCTCAGTTCCAGACATTGTGACTGTGTGAGCAGCTGTTCCCGTGTCTCTGGGAGGCTCTCACACTCGCACTCAACCTCGGTTGCATCTCACATCCTTTTTTTTTCCAACACATGCGTGTGCCTGTGTGGGTTTTTCCGACACACGGGGTCTGAAGAAGCTATTAACAGAAGTAGAGGAAGGAGGAACTGCCAGTAGCCCTAAAAAGAATGCGTAGGTGCCGGTTTGTGTAGCGCGCGGACAGCTGAGGCTTAGTGGGCGTTCTCTGCCAAATGTAACGTGCACACATAATGACAGAGGTGCGACACTTGTCAAAAGACATGGAGGGACGCCCGCTGAGGGAGGAGATGTGCGGGCGTGCACGCTCATGAGAGCTTTGATTTAACTCCCGCCAAGAAGTAGTGTTGACGCGCTTCAGGGGGTGAACGCATCCTTATGGCGGAACCCTGACTCACGCAGCGACAGGCCACACGTCCCCGCGAAGTGATGGACTGGAATGTGTCAAATGTGTCGAGAATGGAATACTGCCTTTGAATTTAGACTGGAGCTACTGTATACCAGAGAGATTATCGGCGATGTCATTTGGCATTTTGACTCTTTTAATCAGTATTGGTCTTTTTTTCTTCAACTATGACAGAATCAGCAGATACAATACATACTAGTAGGGGATGTCCAAAAATATCGGACTGCCGATATTATCGGCCGATAAATGCTTTAAAATGTAATATCGGAAATTATCGCTATCGGTTTCAAAATTATCGGTATCGGTTTCAAAAAGTAAAATTTATGATTTTTTTAAAACGCCGCTGTGTACACGGACGTAGGGAGAAGTACAGAGCGCCAATAAACCTTAAAGAGACTTCCTTTAAGCCGGCCCAGTCACATAATATCTACGGCTTTTCACACACACAAGTGAATGCAAGCACACTTGGTCAACAGCCATACAGGTCACACTGAGGGTGGCCGAACAAACAACTTTAACACTGTTACAAATATGCGCCACACTGTGAACCCACACCAAACAAGCATGACAAACACATTTCGGGAGAACATCCGCACCGTAACACAACATAAACACAACAGAACAAATACCCAGAACCCCTAACAACACTAACTCTTCCGGGACGCTACAATATACACCCCATGCTACCTCCTACCCCCAACCCCTCACCTCAACCCCGCCCCCCAAACCCCGCCCACCTCAACCTCCTCATGCTCTCTCAGGGAGAGCATGTCCCAAATTCCAAGCTGCTGTTTTGAGGCATGTTAAAAAAAATAATGCACTTTGAGACTTCAATAATAAATATGGCAGTGCCATGTCGGCACTTTTTTCCATAACTTGAGTTGATTTATTTTGGAAAACCTTGTTACATTGTTTAATGCATCCAGAGGGGCATCACAACAAAATTAGGCATAATAATGTGTTAATTCCACGACTGTATATATCGGTATCGGTTGATATCGGTATCGGTAATTAAGAGTTGGACAATATCGGAATATCGGATATCGGCAAAAAAGCCATTATCGGACATCTCTACATACTAGTGTTGTCCCGATACCAATATTTTGGTACCGGTACCAAAAATAATTTCGATACTTTTCGGTACTTTATAAATAAATAAGGGGACCACAAAAATTGCATTATTGGCTTTATTTTAACAAAAAAATCTCACGGTACATTAAACATATGTTTCTTATTGCAAGTTGGTCCTTAAATAAAATAGTGAACATACAAGAAAACGTGTCTTTTAGTAGTAAGTAAGCAAACAAAGGCTCCTAATTTAGCTGCTGACGTGTGCAGTTCTATTATTTTGTCAAAATTATTAAGGACAAGTGAAATTAAATGAAAATGAATTATTAATCTACTTGTTCATTTACAGTTAATATCTGCTTACTTTCTCTTTCAACTTGTTCTATCTACACTTATGTTCAAATGTAATAATGACTTATTCTTCTGTTTGATACTTTACATTAGTTTTGGATGATACCACAAATTTGGGTGTCAATCCGATATCAAATCGGGTGGCGGACCGGTACTTTTCAGAGGCGGTATAGTACCGAAAATGATTCATCAGTATCACGGTACTATACTAATACTGGTATACTGCACAACCCTACATCGTACATATTGTTATTATTTCAAAAGAACAACTCAACACACTACTTACATACATACTTACATTACTTGCGCTCTTATCATGTTCTATCTACACTTCTGTTAAAATGTAATCATCACTTATTCTTCTGTTTGATACTTTACATTAGTTTTGTATGATACCACGAATTTGGGAATCAATCCGATACCAAGTCGTTACAGGATCATACATATATTCAAAGTTCTCATGTGTCCAGGGATATATTTCCTGAGTTTATAAACATAATGTAAATTTTTAAAAATCGAAAAAAAGATGTTGTGATGCCAAAAATTATCGACGTAATCAAAGTAGCATCGACTAGATACACTACTGTACTTGGTATCATTACAGTGGATGTTAGGTGCGGATCCACTAATGGGGTTTGTTTACATTTTGACGCCGGTGAGCTACGGGCCCAGTACTTTTCAGAGGCGGTATAGTACCGAAAATGATGAATTAGTATCGCGGTACTATACTAATACCGGTATACCGTACAACCCTAATACATACACATATGATACCAGTATTTAGTATTGAAAAATAATATAGTAATAAACACTTCTCAAGCAGCAGCCCGTTGAGAATTTTGGCTTTTTTTACTGCAGCTTTCTCTTCCTCATGTTGGTCACTGATACATAATATATTTCTTCTGCTTAACTTTCAAAACTTTCGTTTTTTGACTATTAATAGTCAGTATCGGTCGATCTCTAGTGTATATCTACCCCACAAGGTTAACTCCTGCTAGTGTGGAAGTCATACCTATTGTTTGTTGATCGGTTAGCACAGTGTTTTTCAACCACTGTGCCGCGGAACACTAGTGTACCATGAGATACAGTCTGGTGTGCCGTGGGAGATTATCTAATTTCACCTATTTGGGTTAAAAATATGTTTTGCAAACCAGTAAATATAGTCTGCAAATGATGTGTTGTTGTTGAGTGTCGGTGCTGTCTAGAGCTCGGCAGAGTAACCGTGTCATACCAGTAGGTGGCAGCCGGTAGCTAATTGCTTTGTAGATGTCGGAAACAGCGGGAGGCAGCGTGCAGGTAAAAAGGTCTCTGATGCTTAAACCAAAAATAAACAAAAGGTGAGTGGCCCTAAGGAAAGGCATTGAAACTTAGGGAAGGCCATGCAGAACGAAACTAAGACTGAACTGGCTACAATGTAAACAAAAACAGAATGCTGGACAACAGCAAAGACTTACTGTGGAGCAAAGACAGCTTCCACAAAGTACATCTGAACATGACATGACCATCAACAATGTCCCCACAAAGAAAGATAAAAAAAACGGAAATATTCTTGCGGGAAATATCGCTCAAAGGAAGACATGAAACTGCTACAGGAAAATACTAAAAAAAGGAGAAAAAGCCACCAAAATAGGAGTGCAAAACAAGAACTAAAACACTACACACAGGAAAACAGCAAACAACTCGAAATAAGTCAGGGCGTGATGTGACAGGTCGTGACAGTACACCTACTTTGAGACAAGAGCTATATTGATGCATGCTTGGTTATGGTTTAAAGTCATATCCAACAATTGCGACTTTTTACTGTCAACTGAGTTTCGTTTTTTAATGATTTCTGCTGGTGGTGTGCCTCCGGATTTTTTCAACGCAAAAAATGTGCCTTGGCTCAAAAAAAGGTTGAAAAACACTGGGTTAGCATACAACATCTAAGAAAAACCTCCCATTTCAGCTAACCATTTACACAATAATGGCTGTGTTGACTCATTGTCAGTGGATATTAAATATTTACTTTCTATCGTGCTGTCAACTGTGAAGATGCGCTGTCATAAAAATGGGTGTTGAATCGTGAGGGGTGCACTTACTCTGTGAGATACTGTTTGTAGGATATCATTGAAGTTTTTGTCGAGACACCAGAGCAGGCCTTTGAATTCTTCCAGCCATCATATACAGTATAAACAACAGACCCCCCACTGCCACTGAGCCTCACGCCTTTTCCTAATACGGTGTCAGAACGACCTAGTATCAAGATGTGCCGACACACCACTCATAACTGCCATCATTCTGGCACCAAAAAAAAGGGACCGACGATGATTGCAACAGAGGAGCGTCTTTGAAACTCTAAAAAAGATTGCAGAGCAAGACGGAAAGTGAACAAGAAATGGGACATTTTGAGCTTGTCAATCTTACATGAAGAAGAATGCGGATGAATCGAAGTTAAGTTAAAAAGTTAAAGTACCAATGATTGTCACACACACACACACACACACACGAGGTGTGGCGAAATGATTCTCTGCATTTGACCCATCACCCAGGGACGGCGTGGCGCAGTGTAAGAGTGGCCGTGCGCAACCCGAGGGTCACTGGTTCAATCCCCACCTAGTGCCAACCTCGTCATGTCCGTTGTGTCCTGAGCAAGACACTTCACCCTTGCTCCTGATGGGTGCTGGTTAGCGCCTTGCATGGCAGCTCCCTCCATCAGTGTGTGAATGTGTGTGTGAATGGGTAAATGTGGAAGTAGTGTCAAAGCGCTTTGAGTACATTGAAGGTAGAAAAGCGCTATACAAGTACAACCCATTTATCATTTATTTACCCTTGATCACCCCCTGGGAGATGAGGGGAGCAGTGAGCAGCAGCGGTGGCCACGCCCAGGAATCATTTTTGGGGATTTAACCCCCAATTCCAACCCTTGATGCTGAGTGTCAAGCAGGGAGGTAATAGGTCTCAATTTTATAGTCTTTGGTATGGTTTCCAGCGATGGTCTCAACCCGCCTCGTTACAGTGCGTCGGGAGAGTGACACGTTCTCAAATGCGCCCCTCTTCTCTGGGCATATCAGCGCAACAGAGTCCAATAAGCACTCCTTAATAAACTCTCAGTCAGAAAACGCCTTACTTTTTTCTGGCGATTTTGTGAGAAATTATGAAACTTGTCCTGACGGCTGCATCTCTGGGGGTGTGAAATTTGGCAAAAAGTCCTTGTTGGGTTTGCAGTTTTATCATCAACGCATCAGCCTCCCTTTGCGCACGCTTCATCAGACAGATTCCGGTATTTTTCCTCGTGCTTGGTCGTGTAGTGTCGATTCAAATTATATCCTTTAAACACAGCAACCTGTGTACCACAAATTAAGCACACGGCTTTACCTTTAATTTCTGTAAAGAAATACTTGGCAGTCCATGTCTTGTTGAAAACACGGCATTCGTCATCAACTTTTCTCTTTTTAGCGTCTCGGGGGTAACCGGGCATCACTTGTCGCTGTTCAACTTCACTCACAGGTTACACACGGACATACGCCCATAAATAACACTTTTCAAAATAAAAGCAGCACAGTTGTATTGCACGCACGACATAGATGTTTTTTAAAATTGATTTTGTAATTTGTGTTTGCCGCTGTTCACATTCACTCACAATTGCGCACGAGCATAGTCCACACGGAAGTAATACAAATAACGCTTTTCAAAACAAAAGCAGCACCGTTGTATTACACACTCAACATAGATACTTTTTTAAATGTATTTTGTAATTTATGATTGGCCTCACGCGGGCCGGACAGGGACGCACAAAGGGCGGGCCGTAGAATGCCCAGGTCTGCTCTAACCACTCGCCAGTAAATGCAACACGAGCAGGCACCTGAACTGTAAGAGGAAGAACAAATTTGAAAAGAATACAATTCCCCCTTTCGGTACATTATTAGTGCGTTGAATATTACAACTGTAATAAAAAAAACAAAAATAAAAAAAGATTAAAAAAAAAAAAACAACTGTAAAGTGGCTACAAAACAGAAAGACACGGCAAATAAAGTACACAAGTAAAAATTCTGGCTGCCACAGTGGAGTTCATTTACAATTAGTAAAGCATCAAGAGAAGGCAGACCTCCACCAGGTCCTAGTTCCCGATAGTAAAGAATTATTTTGAAAAAGTCTTGAATCCAGACAGTTATCCGGCTCACCCCCAAAATCTCAGCACTTGTTCCTTGTATTTCCTAAAACTTCTATCAAAATCGCAAATATCCTTTTGAGTTATCTATATCGGAATGAAATAAACGGAGTGAGCCCTTTTGTCGGTCAGTCACTCTCTTTATCTGTGTGGGTGGAGGCGGGGCCGCTAGCATACAAACACAGATAAATGGGGTCGCTATTAAGGATGGGCAACAAATTCGGTACTTTTTTGCACATGCTATTGTAATGTATTGAAGCTAGCGTTGTTAGCATTAGCTAAAATGCTAACATGTTTACGAGTGTCTGTCTTAGTCATACTTGCCAACCCTCACAATTTTCCCGGGAGACTCCCGAATTTCAGTGCCCCTCCCGAAAATCTCCAGGGGCAACCATTCTCCCAAATTTCTCCCGATTTCCACCCGGACAACAATATTGGGGGCGTGCCTTAAAGGCACTGCCTTTAGCGTCCTCTCTCACCTGAAAAGGAGACTATTATATATGTCTCCGTTATCCATAGGTTTATCTATGACGGCCCGGAGCTATTTCTCAGCGTGTTTATTCCAGCCGGCACCTTAATACACTGACACACAACATCCGGATTCCCATCATGCATTGCTTCAAAACTACGGCAAGTATTCATGTCCAAAAACATAACAGAGACGAAGCAGGAGAACGAAATTTTCTTTCAAGGCTTGCATGTCTACATTAAAACATTCTTCTTCATACTGCATTAATAGATGCTACTTTTAAACTTTCATGCAGAGAAGGAAATCACAACTAAAAAAATCACTAATTTTTTCATACGGTGTTGATGTGGAAATTTTTGCCTCGGCATTTTGATGGTGTGGACGTGTGGCACCGAATGGAGATAAGCGTCTCGGCAGACGTTACAATATTTGAACAATGATGACGAAAACTGTTTTCTCTGTCGTGTCCGTGTGTCGAAAATTGTTATGCGCTTATTTTTTTATTTGATTTTGTGCGTGGCATAAATTTGCTATGCGCAGAGGACGCTTAAACAGTGCGCAATTGCACAGGCGAGCACCTTAGAGGGAGCGTTGCTCGCACGGCTGCGCTAGCATCACAGCTAACGTTAGCCATGCTGCTACCTCTCTGCTCGGGGAGGACTTATACGTACGTGACGTATGACGTGACAGTATGTGACGTATGTCGTGACAGTATGTGACGTGTGTAAGAAGGTGCGCTTGCTGTCTGTGAGAAGCACAGACACAGGAAAGAGTGAGAAGAGCATGTCGTGTAATGCCAGCAGCTAAAAGCAACTGCGTGAGAATTCACAGACGTGTGGATGTGTTGAAGGTGTGCTGGAAAATGCGGAACGGAACTTACGGAGCAGCACAAAAGTGGAATGTATTATTTAAATCGGTGCGTTGGAAAACACGGACCAGAGTTTTTTTTTAAACTGGATCTGGATCGGCATTTTCCCATGCCTTGCCGATACACAATTTTTGGCAAATATCAGCAGCCGATCCGATCCAAATATCGGATCGTGACATCCCTAATATACATACATATATATATATATATATACATATATATATATATATATATACATATATATATATATATATATATATATATATATATATATAAGAAATACTTGAAAATATATACACCCCCCGCTACTCCCCCACCCCCATCTCCCGAATTCGGAGATCTCAAGGTTGGCAAGTATGGTCTTAGTATTAACTTACAATGGCATTGTTTTGTACTGTTTCAGTTTCACAAATTCCTCTGAAAATTGTCTGCTGGTGACGGTTTGATCCTTTAATTCTACTTGATGGTAATTATTTATAAATAAATAACTGTCCAAATTTACTGTTTTAATCCTACGCGGGGCCCTATCTTGGCTTTGCTATCCCTCATCAGCGTTCATAAAGCCGACGCACAGCATTTGGCTGTGACAAGCGAATGAATGAGTCACAACAGACGGTAACAGTTGCTGCAGAGAGTGAAGGGAGCTACTGCCAATGTTTCAGCCCAATAAGAGCGTCGAGGTTTAGGGGCGTGGGGGTGGATACAATGTTAGTTCCTTGAGATGGAAATCCGGATACAAACAGTTGCATAATTGTTTGCTTTACAATCCGACAATGATGCGCGCAGATCTTCTATAGGCTGCAGACATAATGCTGCCATGTGTTTTGTTTTGTTTTCACCATATCATCTTTGAGCCTGTTAATAAGTTGAGGCAACAGGCAGGATGCTGGCACCAGCCTGATATACAAAAAAACACTTTCCTGGCCTACTATCAGCAAGTAGTAGCCTGGAAAGATTGGTTGCTAATTCTGTGAGGTAAAGTGGTAAACTACGTCACTACACAGCAGGGGGTGTCCAAACAACGCCCTATAGGGTATTTTCAGAGTGGCCTCCCAGGGTGCCTCTAAATTTTAAATATTTGTCAGTATAATTGCCACGGTCTTTTGCATAACATGAGTGAATCAGGTTAATGACTGTCATTTTAACATATAACCCAATCCAAACAACCTTTCCCACTCATGGCGCAATTAAACTATTTCAACACACATGTTCACAACAGAGCACAACCTGCACACTGAACTTTGTGGATATTATAAAAAAAATGTCCAATCACAACACACAATATAAAATTACACCCATTTAAATCCCCTGCAATGCATGATGGGCAACATGCAAAACGCTCTCCACACATTTGTCTATGCTTGAATTTTAGCTGCTTTATATTTCTGATTGATAACAAAACTTATGGAGGTCGTCACAGAAGTAAACAAGGTAGGAGTTGAACTTTCACATACTCTTAATATCCCATTATAATAATTGTTAATTACATACATTATATTGATATAAGTATATAATATAATGTTTACACAGTGTGTGTATATATATATATATATATATATATATATATATATATATATACACACACACACACACACACACACTTATATACACATTCTTGGCCTTCCCAAAGTCCTGACTTAAACGTGTGAACAATGCTGAAGAAACAAGTCCATGTCAGAAAACCAACAAATTTAGCTGAACTGCACCAATTTTGTCAAGAGGAGTGGTCAAAAATTCAAGCAGAAGCTTGTGGATGGCTACCAAAAGCGCCTTATTGCAGTGAAACTTGCCATGGGACATGTAACCAATTATTTACATTGCTGTATGTATCCGTATTTTCCGCACTATAAGCCGCACCGGGTTATAAGCCGCACCTTCAATGAATGGCATATTTCAAAACTTTGTTCACCTTTAAGCCGCACCGGGTTATAAGCCGCACCTACGCTGCGCTAAAGGGAATGTCAAAAAAACAGTCCAATAGGTCAGTCAAACTTTAATAATATATTACAAACCAGCATTCTAACAACTCTGTTCACTCCCAAAATGTAATGTGCAAATGTGCAATCACAAAAATAGTAACACTCAAAATAGTGCAGAGCAATAGCAACATCAATAACTCAACGTTGCTCGAACGTTAATGTTAAACAACACACAAAATAAACATTTAAAGCTCACTTTCTGAAGTTATTCCTTATCCATAAATCCCTCGAATTCTTCTGCTTCGGTGTCTGAATTAAAAAGTTGGGTTGAATTCTGCGTTGTACGCGTGTCTCTTAGTAGGAGCCATTTTGTGGTCTTTACAGAAACACACAAATGAAATGAAACGTAATATCCGCGCGCTTCTTCTATGGGGGCGGGTGCTTACCTTGGCGGTTGCTTACCGTAGAAGAAGAAGCGCTTCCTCTTCTACGGGGGCGGGTGTTTACCTTGGCGATTGCTTATCGTAGAAGAAGAAGCGCTTCCTCTTCTACGGGGAAAAAAGATGGCGGCTGTTTACCGTAGTTGCGAGACCTAAACTTTATGAAAATGAATATTAATCCATATATAAGGCGCACCGGGTTATAAGCCGCACTGTCAGCTTTTGAGAAAATTTGTGGTTTTTAGGTGCGGCTTATAGTGCGGAAAATACGGTACTTTTGACCCAGCCCATTTGGTCACATTTTCAGTAGACACTTAATAAATTCATAAAAGAACCAAACTTCATGAATGTTTTTTGTGACCAACAAGTATGTGCTCCAATCACTCTATCACAAAAAAATAAGAGTTGTAGAAATTATTGGAAACTCAAGACAGCCATGACGTTATGTTCTTTACAAGTGTATGTACACTTTTGACCGCGACTGTATGTGTATGTATGTATATATACTGTATACATTGTTACTTTACATACAGTCAGCTTTTGGCCCCTGGCCAAATTTTTTAAGCCCAATGCGGCATCGAAGTCAAAAGGCTTGGACACCTCTGCTGTAGAGCGACCACACTCTTTGCAAATAAATGACGAAGGCGAGGGTCAATATTTGACAGAGTGTTACAAAGGAATGTCTAGGTAGTAAATCATTCCAAGGTTGTATTAATTGAGCATTCTGGCTCCAACAGAGGTGCTGTTGAATCAATCTGACCTTGTTTGCGCTGTCTAAAGAAGGGCAAAACATGAGTAAGCTAGTCCTAATAAAGGATGGGCACCAAATTGGTACTTGTTTGGCACCGACCGAATCCCGTCGGTCCTACTGGGCCCCGATTCATGTAAAATTCAACAGTGCCATGTTACGGTATTTGGGTTGTGCGTGCAACACGTCCAGTTAAAGACTCAGCCGGCTCCAACTCTGGATGTAGCGATAAATGGTCAAAATGATACCTGCAGTAAAACTCCCGATGGTTAGTATTACTGTTTTAAATTAAAATGATGCAAAATTGTGATTGATAGCTGCGCTTTAATAAATTCACAGACTGACTGGTGTTATCTTAAATGCTAAAATGTAAACAAGAGACATTAACGTCTTTCCCCATTAAGAAACGACATATGTCAATCTAAACTTATACAAACACATTACTGTCTGAGTCATTAAGATATTCAATTGTAAACATTGACCCTACAAACTTTGCTGTCACGGCACAGAATGATCGGTCGGAGAAATACGAGACCACCGCTGTCTTGTGGTGCGTTCAAGGGGAGGACAACCGAAGAGTGGAACGCCCGCCAGAAATAATAAATAATAATACTTTTCATTTGCAACACACTTTTCATTCAAATAAATCGTAAAGTGCGAAAGTACAAACCAATAGCCATTATAAAAATAAAATACTAAGACTAAAACACTACCAGTGAAGCATAAGAAACACAAAACATACAAAATGTTAGTTATTTCAAAAAATGTTAGGATTTTAGTTTTGAGCGATTATAATAACGGCGACACTTTTTTATACAATAACGATGATATAAAATGTTCATTTTGTTGAAACACACCGAACTCTTAACATTTGGTGATGACTCCAGCAGCACTGAGAGCAGCCAAACTGCCTCTAGGTAATGTTGCCATTTTCAATGTTAACAAGGAAATTGACTCAAAATTCTAATAATCAAACAAGACATAACAACTGGACAGAAGTTATCATAATCTGCGCATTTTAAAATGTTCAAATATGTGGGCTCTGTACCGAGGATGTCGTTGTGGCTTGTGCAGCCCTTTGAGACACTTGTGATTTAGGGCTATATAAATAAACATTGATTGATTGACATTGAATAGAAAATTCGATTTTTTTGATTTTTATTAAAAAACAGTTCATTTTTAATAACACACACAAAAGGACCAACAATTGGTACCAATGAGTATCAGTACCGATTCGTAGGTACCAGGAATCGGCACCGTATCGGTTCAATTGTGAAAGGTAGCCATCCCTATTCTTAATACACACGTCTAAATAAGAGTTCAAAACAAACAAAGACAGAATCACTCACCATTTGTAAAAAAAATACAAATTTGAATGAATCAGTTGATTAAAACGTATTTTCACCAGGGTCGATCAAAGTAATAGTCTAATGCCAATCCTTAATATAGGCTGACATAAAAATGAGGTTGTTTTTAATTGTCATTTAACAAGGGGGTATTTGCACGGAAACAGCACAGACCTCCCCCCCAAGGCATTTGTCACTGGCAACAATCAATGCGTTCTATCCATATTCAACATTTCTTATGGATTAAAACTAAATTATAACAACAAATTGCAAAATGATCTGGTGAGATTTGACATTTCACATAGCCCAAGGTTTACCAGGGGTTTTCCGTTTTTCCAAATTCAGATCCCGATCTGAATTAAACTTGGTTGAACACTGCAGCATCAGATCACGGGTGCCATGCGCACAGGAATGGTTGTTCAAATTGGAATCAAATGTGAGTTTTTTTTGTCATTAATGTATGTATTCTCCCTCATTTTGAATGGTAGAACACAAATCCATCATGAAAACATCCATGCAAACCTAAACCGTAAACCATGTAGACAGGAAGTAACACACAAACACAAAGAATAAGGGCTGTTGAAAACTATGAGTTAACTCGTGTGATTAATTGCAACAAATATCGCATAATAATGTGTATATGCTGATTGATCCCACAATTTAATTTGACATGACATTCTTTACCTTAACCATGAATGACGGGTTGTTACACGGTCAGTGATCAAGTCAATACATAGACTCCATCTGGTGTGCTCACTGGTAAATGTAACTCAAATATAGACCCAGACTGGACGTGTTTATGGATGTTCTCATTCATCCAGGTCAATGTAGTCTTCTTCGGGCATTCAATCAATCGCAAGTGGACTGTTTGGTTTGTCTGAGAAGACGTTTCGCCTCTTGTCCGAGTAGGCTTCATCAGTTCATGCTCATAGATTTATGCTATGTTCACACTGCAGGGTCGGATGTCCAATTCTGATTTTTTTTTGTCAAATTTGATCTTTTAATGTGGCTGTTCACATTACAAAAAAATGTGATTTCCAATGTGAATGCAACCTGACTTGTATGCGGACAATACGTTATGACCTCGCACGCACTGCAGTGTTTACGACAGTACACATGGCTTCAGCTCTCGACGGTCTCAGTACTGGCGCGTTTGTGGTCATTTCAAGGATTTTGTGCAATCAAAGTCAACATTTTCTGAACAGAATTATTGCGCATAGAAGATTAAGAAGGAAGAGGACAAGTATTTTGGCTCTCACAGTTTAACGGAGTTTGAAGAGCGTGTCTGTTGGCAAGCAGTCACAGACTGGAGTGGTGGAACTTTCACAAGAGCTCCAAAAACATTTTATTTTCACCTGTTTTCTGCTCCGTTGTCAACTGTTTATTTTGTAACCGTCTATTTTGGCGAATAATTATGACGCTTATGGCTTCTTGATTACGTTTTGGTGGGACGAATGCGACTTGAGTGCGGGAGCGTTCACATTGAGGACGCCTCGCATATACCCTATTTTCCGCACTATAAGGCGCACCTAAAGACCTCCAATTTCCTCAAAAGCTGACAGTGCGCCTTATAATCCGGTGCGCCTTATATATGGACCAATATTGAGCCACAACAGGTCTCGCAACTACGGTAACTACACCGACTTCATTTCCCCCCTTCTACGACTGCTTACCGTAGAAGAAGAAGCGCTTCTTCTACGGGGGAAAATGAAGTCGGCGGCTGCTTGCCGTAGAAGAAGAACTTCTTCTTCTACGGGGGAAAATGAAGTCCCGTAGTTGCGAGACCTAAACTTTAAGTAAAAACCCAAAAATGGCTCCTATGAAGAGACACGCTTACGACGCAGAGTTTAAACTCAAGGCGATCAGTCACGCAGTAGAACACGGGAATAGAGCAGCAGCGAGAGAATTTAACATTAACGAATCAATGGTGCGGAAGTAGAGGAAGCAACATGACGACCTGCGCCAAGTAAAGAAGACTAAACAGAGTTTCCGAGGGAACAAAGCGAGATGGCTACAGTTGGAGGACAAACTGGAACAGTGGGTTGTTGAACAGAGAGCAGCAAGTAGAAGTGTCAGTACAATCACTATTTGTTTTGTTGACATTCCCTTTAGCGCAGCTCCATCCAATGGATGCATAACGTAACCCCAGCCTCTACTGTAGCGTCTATTCTATGCGCCTTATAATGCAGTGCGCCTTATATATGAACAAAGTTTTAAAATAGGTAATTCATTGAAGGTGCGCCTTATAATCCGGTGCGCCTTATAGTGAGGAAAATACGGTGTATATATATATATATATATATATATATATATATATATATATATATATATATATATATACACACACACAGTAGGGTTGCAACAACTAATCGATTAAATCAATTAAAATCGATTATAAAAATAGTTGGCGATTAATTTAGTCATCGATTCGTTGGAACTATGCTATGCGCGGAGGCTTTTTTTTATTTTTATTTTTTTTATAAACCTTTATTTATAAACTGCAACATTTACAAACAGATGAGAAACAATAATTTAAAAAAAGTACAAAAACAGTACTAAACAGCGCCAGGGCGGCGCTGAGGCTACGTCTCATGAGGTGGAGGTAAGCTAGCCAATGATGTGTCATGTACAGCTCACGTGACGACGCCGTCTCCTTTGTTGGAAACATTCGAAAAATGATGCAGGAAAACAGTACCGATAGTTCAGCGAAAAAAACATCTTGAGGTTATTGCTTCAATGGAGAAAAGTGTACGACCTAAGTCGTCAAAAGTGTGGGAACACTTTACTTTAAAGACTTCAAAGAAGACCGTTTCCTGCAAAATGGCACGAAAGTACAACATTGCTTCAGGCGCACCTGAAAAGGAAACATGTTGGAGCCATGGATGAAGGGAAGAACTCACGGTACGTAACTTTTTAAGTCCATAGTGGCAACAGGCATTCATGAGTTCAGCTTTTTTGTGAGTAACGTTAACGTTATGCCTTTGATGCAACGCGGGGCTGATAATGTGTCTCCGGCACATTTGACTCCGTTTTGAGAGAGAAAACGCACGGTTACCAATTTCGAAATGAACGTAACGAACAGAAATATCTCAGGTTGGTTTCATACCGGATCAATGCCCGATAAAGCTATATAAATCTATTTAGATTTGAGTGACGCTTTAGTATAACTAAACGTTATGAAGGTGCTGGAATATTTCATGCTATTATTCAGAGGCAGCCTAAAATGAATCCTTTATTATTCACAACAGAAATGTGTACAATATCTGATTCAGTTCTGATGAGTTACATTTCTGTGTTATTATTGGTGTATGCTGCATCCCCAATGTCCAGAACATGATGCCAGTATGTTGGTTTTTTTCAATAAAATACTAAAAAGGATAGAAATGTAGTTTGTCTCTCTTATCCGATTATTAATCGATTAATCGGAGTAATAATCGACAGATTAATCGATTATCAAATGAATCGTTAGTTGCAGCCCTAATATACAGTTGTGGTCAAAAGTTGACATACACTTGTAAAGAACATAATGTCATGGCTGTCTTGAGTTTCCAATAAGTTCTACAACTCTTATTTTTTTGTGATAGAGTGATTGGAGCACATACTTGTTGGTCACAAAAAGCATTCATGAAGTTTGCTTCTTTTATGAATTTATTATGGGTCTACTGAAAATGTGGGCAAATGTGCTGGGTCAAAAGTATACATACAGCAATGTTAATATTTGCTTACATGTCCCTTGGCAAATTTGAGTTTCACTCAATTTTTGTTTCATCTGACATCACACGGACAAAGATAAGACCTTCTGGAGGAAGGTTCTGTGGTCAGATGAAACAAAAATCGAGCTGTTTGGCCACAATATCCCGCAATATGTTTGGAGGAGAAGAGGTGCGGCCTTTAATCCCAGGAACACCATTCCTACTGTCAAACATGGTGGTGGTAGTATTATACTCTGGGCCTGTTTTGCTGCCAATGGAACTGGTGCTTTACAGAGAGTAAATAGGACAATGAAAAAGGACAACTTCAGGACAACCTAAAATCATCAGCCCGGAGGTTGGGTCTTGGGCGCAGTTGGGTGTTCCAACTGGACAATGACCCCAAACACACGTCAACAGTGGTAAAGGAATGGCTAAATCAGGCTAGAATTAAGGTTTTAGGATGGCCTTCCCAAAGTCCTGACTTAAATGTATGTACAATGCTGAAGAAACAAGTCCATGTCAGAAAACCAACAAATGTAGCTGAACTACTACCAATTTTGTCAAGAGGAGTGGTCACAAATTCAACCAGATGCTTGCCAGAAGCTTGTGGATGGCTACCAAAAGCGCCTTATTGCAATGAAACTTGCCAAGGGAAAGGTAACCAATTATTAACATTGCTGTATGTATACTTTTGATTTGCTCACATTTTCAGTAGACCCATAATAAATTCATAAAAGAACCAAACTTCATCAATGTTTTTTGTGACCAACAAGTATGTGCTCCAATCACAGGATTACCTCCAAATTCTTCAGAACAAGCTAAAATCATCAGCCCGGAGGTTGGGTCTTGGGCGCAGTTGGGTGTTCCAACAGGACAATGACCCCAAACACACGTCAAAAGTGGTAAAGGAATGGCTAAATCCGGCAAAAATTAAGGTTTTAGAATGGCCTTCCCAAAGTTCCCCAATCACAAAAAAATAACAGTTGTAGAAATTATTGGAAACTCAAGACAGCCATGACATTATGTTCTTTACAAGTGTATGTAAACTTTTGACCACGACTGTATATATGTGTGTATGTACTGTATGTAATATATATATATATATATATATATATATATATATATATATATATATATATATATATATATATATATATATATATATATAAATCGTAATTGCAGTGTTCACACTGACATGAAAAAAATCAGATGAAGGTCGCATATGGGCAAAAATAAATCGGAATTGACCTGCAGTGTGACGAGGCCTTAAATTGGTCCGATCCAGTCCTAGACTTAGATTGGATTAGTCATGGCCATGGACTGGACTTTAGATAAAACTGTTACCAAATTCTGAGCAAATAAATGATGTGCATTCATCTATAATCTGTACAGGGATGTGAGCACCCTTTGAGAAAAAAGGGAGACATTTAGAAAAAAACAAAACAGGAACATTTCTATAAGAACACGCAACCCCTGAAAGAAAATTTTAAAAATCAAAAATGAATTTCCTGCAATTTGGTGCATTTCTTCACTGTATTTTGGAGGCTGTGGCTGAGGCCAGCGTTCAACAAATTTTGTTTGCACCCTATTTTTATTGATACCGATACGGCCACAATAACAACCAGAATACTACTAGAGGGCAGTGTAGTATCCCAAAATGTAGGACAGCCTTTGCCCAATCTGCTTTCTCATCAAAGGCTGAGAAACAGTGGAACAAGCTCCAACGTGAGCTGCTGAGCTTGGAGAAGCAAAAACGACTTTTTTAGATAACCAGAAATGTACGCACTTGTAATTTAAATGAATTATTGCCATTTTTAATGTGATTGACTTGTACTGTACCAGGGTTTTCCCTAGACTGCCAAGATACATGTGGTGGTGGGGGCGTGGTCACCATGATGACGTCATCGAATAATTTGACTCATCTGCTATGATGATGTGATTTTCTTAAAAAAAGGTTTTCACTAGCGGTTTTTTATAATTGACTCTCCTTAGTTTTATTTTGACTGAGTGTGTGTTTTAACTTCTTTTGTTGTTTTCCAAAATGTGCTTCACAAATAAAGTCGATTGGATAGGATAAAAAGGATAAAAAATGTATGCATACATTTAAAAACAAATCTATTATTAATTAGTATTAATATAGATTTTTATATCATATTTGCCATATTTTCAATTGTTCTTGCTTACATTTTTATTTTTATTTTTTATTTTTAGCTAAGTACCGTGTGACTTGTTGAAGGGTGGACTAGGAAAGTAAGATTTTCATTGTACGGCAAACTGTCTGTTTAACTGTGCATATCAATCAATCAATCAATCAATGTTTATTTATATAGCCCTAAATCACAAGTGTCTCAAAGGGCTGCACAAGCCACAACGACATCCTCGGTATAGCCCACATAAGGGCAAGGAAAAACTCACCCCAGTGGGACGTCGATGTGAATGACTATGAGAAACCTTGGAGAGGACCGCATATGTGGGTAACCCCCCCCCCCCCTCTAGGGAGACCGAATGCAATGGATGTCGAGTGGGTCTAACATAATATTGTGAGAGTCCAGTCCATAGTGGATCCAGCATAACAGTAAGAGTCCAGTCCACAGTGGGGTCAGCAGGAAACCATCCCGAGCGGAGACGGGTCAGCAGCGCAGAGATGTTCCCAACCGATATACAGGCGAGCGGTCCACCCTGGGTCCCGACCCCGGACAGCCAGCACCCCATCCATGGCCACCGGATCTGTGTGTCTCCCCTTCCACAAGGGATAGGGGGGAGCAGAGGAGAAAAGAAAAGAAACGGCAGATCAACTGGTCTAAAAAAAGGGGGGCTATTCAAAGGCTAGAGTATACAAATGAGTTTTGAGATGGGACTTAAATATTTCTACTGAGGTAGCATCTCTAACTGTTACCGGGAGGGCATTCCATAGTGCTGGAGCCCGAATAGAAAACGCTCTACAGCCCGCAGACTTTTTTTGGGCTCTGGGAATCACTAATAAGCCGGAGTTCTTTGAACGCAGATTTCTTGCCGGGACATATGGTACAATACAATCGGCAAGATAGGCTGGAGCTAGACCGTGTAGTATTTTATACGTAAGTAGTAAAACCTTAAAGTCGCATCTTAAGTGCACAGGAAGCCAGTGCAGGTGAGCCAGTATAGGCGTAATATGATCAAACTTTCTTGTTCTTGTCAAAAGTCTAGCAGCCGCATTTTGTACCAATTGTAATCTTTTAATGCTAGACATAGGGAGACCCGAAAATAATACGTTACAGTAATCGAGACGAGACGTAACGAACGCATGAATAATGATCTCAGCGTCGCTAGTGGACAAAATGGAACGGATTTTAGCGATATTACGGAGATGAAAGAAGGCCGTTTTAGTAACACTCTTAATGTGTGACTCAAAGGAGAGAGTTGGGTCAAAGATAATACCCAGATTCTTTACTGAGTCGCTTTGTGTAATTGTTTGGTTGTCAAATGTTAAGGTGGTATTATCAAATAAATGTCGGTGTTTAGCAGGATCGACAATCAGCATTTCCGTTTTCTTAGTGTTGAGTTGCAAGAAGTTAGCGGACATCCATTGTTTAATTTCATTAAGACACGCCTCCAGCTGACTACAATCCGGCGTGTTGGTCACCTTTAGGGGCATGTAGAGTTGGGTGTCATCAGCATAGCAATGAAAGCTAACACCGTATTTGCGTATGATGTCGCCTAGCGGCAACATGTAAATACTAAAGAGTGCAGGGCCAAGAACCGAACCTTGGGGGACTCCGCACGTTACCTTAACACAGTCCGAGGTCACATTGTTATGGGAGACGCACTGCATCCTGTCAGTAAGATAAGAGTTAAACCACGACAAGGCTAAGTCTGACATACTAATACGTGTTTTGATACGCTCTAATAAAATGTTATGATCGACGGTATCGAAAGCAGCGCTAAGATCAAGAAGCAGCAACATAGATGACGCATCAGAATCCATCGTTAGCAGTAGATCATTAGTCATTTTTGCGAGGGTTGTCTCCGTAGAGTGATTTGCCCTGAAACCGGATTGAAAAGGTTCACAGAGATTGTTAGACATTAAGTGTTCATTTAGCTGCTGTGCGACAATTTTTTCAAGGATTTTCGAGATAAACGGAAGGTGGGACACCGGCCTAATATGACAATAAACAAACTTCAATCTTGAATCTTGAATCTTATTGTACAATGTACTTTGAGAATTTTTCAAGTGTCATTCTCAATACTTTTAATGATTTTTTTAAACTTAAATTCAATTACTTTAGGGGGAAACCCTGCTGTATGCGTGATGAAGGCTGCACCACATCCAAATGTAAGGAGTGTGTTGAGTGTTTTTTTTTTAAATAATAACAATATTTATGCTGTTGTAGGGTTCTACGGTATACCGGTATTAGTATAATACCGCGATACTAATGAATCCTTTTCGGTACTATACCGCCTTTGAAAAGTACCGGTCCGCCCCCCGACTTGGTATCGGATTGATACCCAAATTTGTGGTATCATCCAAAACTAATGTAAATTATCAAACAACAGAAGAATAAGTGATTATTACATTTTAACAGAAGTGTAGATGGTACATGTTGAAAGAGAAAGTAAGCAGATATTAACAGTAAATGAACAAGTATATTAATAATCCATTTTCTACCACTTGTCCTTAATAATTTTGACAAAATAATAGGATGGAAAATGACACAATATGCTACTGCATATGTCAGCAGACTAACTAGGAGCCTTTGTTTGCTTACTTACTAATAAAAGACAAGTTGTCTTGTATGTTCACTACTTTATTTAAGGACAAACTTGCAATAAGAAACATCTGTTCGATGTATCGTAAGATTTTTTGTTAAAATAAAGCCAATAATGCAATTTTTTGTGGTCCCCTTTATTTAAAAAAGTATCAAAACGTATCGAAATAATTTTGGTACCGGTACTGGGACAACACTAGTATGCTGCATGTATGTGTGTATGTCTGATATTTGGATTATGCATTTGAATAGTGTTTTAACTTGCACTGTATTTATCATGCACTTTGTCCCTCCCCTTGAGGACTACAGATGGAAATTAGCTACTAAGGTACAAGCGTCTCTGTTTTTATGCATAATAAATAAATAAGGGAATAAGCGGTAGAAAATGGATGGATGGATAAATGAAATGAATCTTGATATTTAATTTAAAAAAGGAAGTGATATTTTGACACAAAATGTTTAAAAATGTCTGCCTGATATTCGTCTTTTTCAAATGTGTTGGGGGACAATAAAAATCGAGATAAGGGCCGCACTTTGGACACCCCTGGTCTACCCTGTAAACAGGAAGTGGTGCACAAACACAGACATAATCTGATGATTGATTTCACTGAGCCAAAAAATAAATACATTAAAAAAATAAATAAAAAAAAACACATTCCCTCATGCAAAATTCATCTCAATTCACAAGGTTATCCAAAGGTAAAAAGCCCAAATATTGTTGCGCTGATTCATCCATCTCATTCACTATACAAAGCAAACTGAATCCACTTCCCTTTATGCAAATGAGCTGGAACTGGTCCAAATCCCCATCCACACACACACTTACAAAACTAACTGTAAATGGATTTGGCACCTAATTATACTTCTTATTTCCTCTGGATTAAAACACCTTGAAATTCCAGGAATTCCATAATACCATTTCACCATTAAAAATGTTACTACTTCAACATTTCTCCAAAAATGCCAACACCAAACATTTCAACTCATTCAGAACATTCACATTTTTTTTTAGCATTTTCAAAAAAAATCCCGCTTTTCCTCAAATTCTCCAGGAAGTTCCCATTGAAATGAATGGCGGAGAAGGAGGAAGTGTTGTTGTGTGTCCGGGGGGGTGAAGCGCGGACTCACGAGACAAATGTGTGTACACGGGAAGTAAAACCTGTTGGAATTGTGCCATTTGCTATCATAACATTGGTAATAAAAGTTAAAAATAGCGTCCTATGTTGTGTGATTTCTTCCGGAGGCTACAATATATCATATTACTTTACTTAGTTTTCAAGTTAAAAAAAAACTATTTTCAAAGTGTGGCGGTAATAGAAATGTTGTGGCGGCCCGCCACATTCAATTACTTTAAGGGGAAACCCTGCTGTATGCACGATGAAGGCTGCACCACATCCGAATGTAAGTAGTGTTTTGAGTTTTGTGTTTTTTAAATAATAACAATATTTATGCTGTAGGGTTGTACGGTATACCAGTATTAGTATAGTACCGCGATACTAATGAATAATTTTCGGTACTATACCGCCTCTGAAAAGTACCGGTCCGCCACCCGACTTGGTATCGAATTGACACCCAAATTTGTGGTATCATCCAAAACTAATGTGGAGTATCAAACAACAGAAGAATGAGTGACTATTACATTTGAACAGAAGTGTAGATAGAACATGTTGAAAGAGAAAGTAAGCAGATATTAACAGTAAATGAACAAGTAGATTAATAATACATTTTCTACCACTTGTCTTTAATAATTTTGACAAAATAATAGAATGATAAATGACACAATATGTTACTGCATATGTCAGCAGACTAACTAGGAGCCTTTGTTTGCTTACTTACTAATAAAAGACAAATTGTCTTGTATGTTCACTATTTTATTTAAGGACAAACTTGCAAAAAGAAACATATGTTTGATATACCGTAAGAGTTTTTGTTAAAATAAAGCCAATAATGCAATTTTTTGTGGTCCCCTTTATTTAGAAAATTATAGAAAAGTATCAAAATAATTTTGGATACTAGTGCTGTACCGGTACCAATACTTTGGTACCGGGACAACACTAGTATGCTGTATGTATGTGTGTATGTCTGATATTTGGATTATGCATTTGAATAGTGTTTAAAATAACACGGTTCAACGTCTTATTGACTGCCTGCACGACATCAAAGTCTGGCTTTCAGCTAACTTCCTGAGCCTAAATGAAGATAAAACAGAAGTTATGTTGTTCGGTCCAAGTCGCTCTCCCTCCCCCAACGTTGACCTCGGCACTCTGACCCCGTATCTCAGCGACTCTGTCACAAACCTGGGGGTAAAGTTTGACTCAGATTTTAAATTCGAAAAACAAATCAGCAGTGTCATTCAAAAAAGCTTTTATCAATTACGCCAAATAGCGAAAGTGAAACCGCTTCTATCAAGACATGATCTTGAGAAATTAATCCACGCCTTTATCTCGACTCGTCTTGATTATTGTAATGCCCTGTATGTAGGCATTAGCCAGGCCTCCCTCGCCCGCCTGCAGCTCGTGCAGAACTCTGCTGCTCGTCTGCTAACACAGACCCGCAGACGTGAGCACATCACCCCTATTTTAGCGTCCCTTCACTGGCTCCCTGTGCGTGACCGAATCAACTCCTTTTATTTGTTTTTAAATGTCTAAACAACCTCGCGCCAACCTATCTCTCCGACCTCCTTCAGCCTTACTGCCCCACCCGATCCTTAAGATCAGCCGATCAGCTGCTGTTGACGGTCCCTGACACAAGGCTGAAGCTTAGAGGTGACAGAGCTTTCGCCGTTGCTGCTCCCAAGCGCTGGAACGACCTACCCCTGAGTGTTAGACAAGCCTCCTCTCTTCCTGTTTTTAAATCTCTCTTAAAAACATACTTTTATTCCATGGCTTTTAACACTGAGTGATATCCATCCTGCAATGGCGCCCCATAATACACCTGCTGTGATCCTGTTTTTATGTTTTTATTAATTCTATTTTAATTATTTATTTTTTATCGTGTTCTGTTTGTGTTGTGTTGTGTTGTGTTTGCTCGGTACTCGTTTTATCTTTTAACCTGTTCATTGTACAGCACTTTGGCTACCCCTGTGGTAAATTTTAAATGTGCTTTATAAATAAAGTTGATTTGATTTGATTTGATTAACTTGCACTTTTTGATCATGCACTTTGTCCCTCCCCTTGAGGACTACAGATGGAAATTAGCTACCGTATTTTTCGGACTATAAATCACAGTTTTTTTTCATAGTTTGGCCGGGGGTGCGACTTATACTAAGGAGCGACTTATGTTTGAAATTATATCAAATAATATGATTTAGCTCATTCACGTAAGAGACTAGACGTATAAGATTTCATGGGATTTAGCGATTAGGAGTGACAGATTGTTTGGTAAACGTATAGCATGTTCTATATGTCATAGTTATTTGAATGACTCTTACCATAATATGTTACGTTAACATACCAGTTGGTTATTTATGCCTCATATAACGTACACTTATTCAGCCTGTTGTTCACTATTCTTTATTTATTTCAAATTGCCTTTCAAATGTCTATTCTTGGTGTTGGGTTTTATCAAATACATTTCCCCCAAAAATGCGACTTATACTCCAGTGCGACTTATATATATTTTTTTCATTTTTTATGCATTTTCGGCCGGTGCGACTTATACTCCGGTGCGACTTATACTCCGAAAAATGTGGTACTAAGCTACAAGCATCTCTGTTTTTATGCATAATATGGATACATTGTCCTCATAAATAAAGAAATTAAATGAAAAATTTATATTTCATTAAAAAAAAGAAGTGTTATTTTGACACAAAAGGGACAAGCGGTAGAAAATGGATGGATGGACGTTTAAAAAAATGCGGATTCCCTTGTTTTTGCAGAAATCTCACGTGCCTGATATGCGCCTTTTTAAAATGTGTCGCGGGCCTATAAAAATCGAGCTGCGGGCCGCACTTTGGACACCCCTAGTCTACCCTGTAAACAGGAAGTGGCGCACAAAGGCAGACATAATCTGATGATTGATTTCACTTAACCAAAAAAAACAAAAAAAACACATTTCCTCATGCAAAATTCATCTCAATTCACAAGGTTATCCAAAGGTAAAAAGCCCAAATATTGTTGCGCTGATGATTCATCCATCTCATTCACTATACAAAGCAAACTGAATCCGCTTCCCTTTATGCAAATGAGCTGGAACTGGTCCAAATCCCCATCCACACACATACACTTACAAAACTAACTGTAAATGGATTTGGCACCTAATTATACTTCCTATTTCCTCGGGATTAAAACACCAGTTGTTGTGGGCAAGGCAGCATCAGCCATAGGAGGGGTGGGGTGCAGCAGCAGGAGTAGCAGCTGTCAAAATCACAGGGGGGTTGGATTTATAATATATATGTATATATATTTATATAAATAGTGCGGGAAAATTCCACCACATATAATAAACGACACGGAGGGGAGGGGGTGGGAAATCCACGCGTTTATCCATTTTTTTTCATACATAATGCATCCAGATACAGTAGCTTAGAAGAAAGGAGCGAAAGTGCTGCTGAGGCTCAAATGCGACCAGATGAATGTAAACAGGTGCTGTAACATCTCCATTTTGAATTCTATGGATTCTTTACCTCCCCGGTATTAAAACACATTAAATCACGCCGCGATGTTTGCCCTTTTAGCTCTTTTTTTTTTATTTGTATTTTTTGCACCGAGGGTTTTATGTCAACAACAAATGTTTGCCTCCCCCCACGCCGCCACCTCTTTTGAATGGACGCTAAAACAATGAGGGGGAAAACACGCAGCGAGCTTCCAAAAACTGTTCGGATTTAATTTAAAAAAATTATATTTTCACCCACCTTTTGTTGCGTCTTGAGAGGAACACAAAAGCGGCTAAATCGTCCTCATTTGAAGAATGGCCGCACGGGCTGATGGCAAGTGGCTGTTGTCAAATCCCATTTAGCGATGTGATGGAGAGGAGGTCATGCCGGGGGGGTGGAGGGGGTTTGCGCCTCTTCCTTCCTCGCTTCTTTCGCCGTGGCGGTCAAAGTCCTTTTTGTCGGCGGGCAGGACAAAGCTGGCCCTCCTAGCGGCGTGGCGGTGAGTGGACGCGGGCAGGAGAGCGGCGTGGAGCAGACATGAAGGAAGAGGAGATAACACGACGTAGCACCCCCCCTCTCTCTCTCTCTCCCCTTCCTGATTATTGAGCTACGTAAAATTTCGTATTCACGTAAAAAGTGGCGTAGAGTGGCTTCTCCGTGGCGTTGGCAAAACACACACCTCATATTTAAAATAAAATCCAGTACAAGTTTAAAAAAATGTTTTGTATTCCAAAATCAGTAGTATTTGTTATATATTTGTTTCGTGTAGTCACCAAAATAATCATAAATTAACACACAATGCTAGTCAAAGATCGTATGTGACAGGAGAACTCCATCCATCCATCCATCCATCTTCTTCCGCTTATCCGAGGTCGGGTCGCGGGGGCAGCAGCCTAAGCAGGGAAGCCCAGACTTCCCTCTCCCCAGCCACTTCGTCCGGCTCTTCCCGTGGGACCCCGAGGCGTTCCCAGGCCAGCCGGGAGACATAGTCTTCCCAACGTGTCCTGGGTCTTCCCCGCGGCCTCCTACCGGTCGAACGTGCCCTAAACACCTCCCTAGGGAGGCGCTTAAACAAGAGTCCACAGCATCAGTGTTTTTCAACCTTTTTTGAGCCAAGGCACACTTTTTACGTTGAAAAAATGCGGAGGCACACAAACAGCTGATATCGTAAAAAAAAAAACGAAACTCAGTCGACAGTAAAACATACTTGCCAACCTTGAGACCTCCGATTTCGGGAGGTGGGGGGTGGGGGCGGGGGCGTGGTCGGGGGTGGGGCGGGGGGCGTGGTTAAGATATATATATATATATATATATATATATATATATATATATATATATATATATATATATATATATATATATATATATAAGAAATACTTGACTTTCAATGAATTCTAGCTATATATATATATATATATATATATATAAATAAAATACATATTTGAATTTCAGTGTTCATTTACAAACTACAACTCACAAACACTTTAGAGTTAGGCTCCACCATCAGAATGTGTACTTAAACTTATAAAGATCACATGGATATTATTCAGTGAGTTGATTCACCAAAACTAACCTGTTATACAGGAGGAAAAAGCACACAGGACGTTTCAATTGTTCACAGACTGGTCGCGCTCATCAGAATGACAAGACACTTCCGGTCTGCAGGTGATAGCATTCAATTGGGAAGAAACGCCCTACTGCCCCCTACTGACCAATGTGAATACTGATAAATGTGTAATGAGAGCTCCAAAAACGAATTCAAACCACAAAATAAAATACATAAATCAACACAAAAATGTGACACATTACGGGTGGGTCACACATGCATGTACAGTAGATGGCAGTATTGTCCTGTTTAAAAGTGTCACAACATTGCTGTTTACGGCAGACGAACTGCTTTACGGTAGACACTGTTGTTGTGTGTTGTCAACACGTCACTCAGGTCCGCCTGAATTTCGGGAGTTTTTCGGGAGAAAATTTGTCCCGGGAGGTTTTCGGGAGAGGCGCTGAATTTCGGGAGTCTCCCGGAAAATCCCGGAGGGTTGGCAAGTATGCAGTAAAAAGTCGCAATTGTTGGATATGACTTTAAACCATAACCAAGCATGCATCAATATAGCTCTTGTCTCAAAGTAGGTGTACTGTCACCACCTGTCACATCACGCCCTGACTTATTTGGACTTTTTTGCTGTTTTCTTGTGTGTAGTGTTTTAGTTCTTGTCTTGTGCTCCTATTTTGGTGGCTTTTTCTCTTTTTTTTTGGTATTTTCCTGTAGCAGTTTCATGTTTTCCTTTGAGCGCATCTACTTTGTTTTAGCAATCAAGAACATTTATGTTATATTTATCCTTCTTTGTGGGGACATTGTTGATTGTCATGTCATGTTCGGTTGTACATTGTCTTTGCTCCACAGTAAGTCTTTGCTGTCGTCCAGCATTCTGTTTTTGTTTACTTTGTCGCCAGTTCAGTTTTAGTTTCGTTCTGCAAAGCCTTCCCGAAGCTTCAATGCCTTTTCTTAGGGCCACTCACCTTTTGTTTATTTTTGGTTTAAGCATTAGACACCTTTTTACCTGCACACTGCCTCCCGCTGTTTCCGACATCTACAAAGCAATTAGCTACCGGCTGCCACCTACTGATATGGAAGAGTATTACACGGTTACTCTGCCGAGCTCTAGACAGCACCGACACTCAACAACAACACATCATTTGCAGACTATAATAACTGGTTTGCATAAATTATTTTTAACCCAAATAGGTGAAATTAGATAATCTCCCACAGCACACCAGACTGCATCTCAATGCACACTGGTGTGCCGCGGCACAGTGGTTTAAAAACACTGCACTACATGACAGGAGAGGAGCCCTCTGCTGTTTTTAGAGACCTACTGTAAAAATGCTAGACAAAGAACCTCTATATCAGGCTAATTTAAATATAAAGTTAAAGTACCAATGATTGTCACACACACACGAGGTGTGGCAAAATTATTCAATCAATCAATCAATCAATCAGTGTTTATTTATTAGTCCTAAATCACAAGTGTCTCAAAGGGCTGCACAAGCCACAACGACATCCTCAGTACAGAGCCCACATAAGGGCAAGGAAACACTCACCCCAGTGGGACGTCGATGTGAATTACTATTAGAAACCTTGGAGAGGACCGCATATGTGGGTAACCCCCACCCCCTCTCTAGGGGAGACCGAAAGCAATGGATGTCGAGTGGGTCTGACATAATATTGTGAAAGTCCAGTCGATAGTGGATCTAACATATCAGCGAAAGTCCAGTCCATAGTGGATCTAACATAATAGTGAAAGTCTAGTCCATAGTGGATCCAACATAATAGTGAGAGTCCAGTCCATAGTGGATCTAACATAATAGTGAGAGTCCAGTCCATAGTGGATCTAACATAATAGTGAGAATCCAGTCCATAATGGGGCCAGCAAGAGACCATCCCGAGCGGAGACGGGTCAGCAGCGCAGAGATGTCCCCAACCGATGCACAGGGGAGCGGTCCACCCCGGGTCCCGACTCTGGACAGCCAGCACTTCATCCATGGCCACTGGACCTGTGTCTCTCTCCCCCTCCACAAGAGAGAGGGGGGCAGAGGAGAAAAGAAAAGAAACGGCAGATCAACTAGTCTAAAAAGGGGGTCTATTTAAAGGCTAGAGTATACAAATGAGTTTTAAGATGGGACTTAAATGCTTCTACTGAGGTAGCATCTCTAACTGTTACCGGGAGGGCATTCCATAGTACTGGAGCCCGAATAGAAAACGCTCTATAGCCCGCAGACTTTTTTTGGGCTCTGGGAATCACTAATAAGCCAGAGTTCTTTGAACGCAGATTTCTTGCCGGGACATATGGTACAATACAATCGGCAAGATAGGATGGAGCTAGACGGTGTAGTATTTTATACGTAAGTCGTAAAACCTTAAAGTCACATCTTAAGTGCACAGGAAGCCAGTGCAGGTGAGCCAGTATAGGCGTAATATGATCAAACGTTCTTGTTCTTGTCAAAAGTCTAGCAGTCGCATTTTGTACCAACTGTAATCTTTTAATGCTAGACATAGGGAGACCCGAAGATAATACGTTACAGTAATCGAGACGAAACGTAACGAACGCATGAATATATATATATATATATATATATATATATATATATATATATATATATATATATATATATATATATATATATATATATATATATATAATATTCCCTGCATTTGACCCATCACCCTTGATCACACCCTGGGAGGTGAGGGGAGCAGTGAGCAGCAGCGGTGGCCGCGCCTGGGAATCATTTTTGGTGATTTAAACCCCAATCCCAACCCTTGATGCTGAGTGCCAAGCAGGGAGGTAATGGGTCCCATTTTTATAGTCTTTGGTATGACTCGGCCGGGGTTTGAACTCACAACCTACCGATCTCAGGGCGGACACTCTAACCCAGGCCTGGGCAATTATTTTGACTCGGGGGCCACATTTAGAGAAAAAAATGTGTCTTGGGGCCGGTATATCTATTCTTAGGAACACTCATACAAAACCTCACAATAATGTCTGATTGAATGCTAAAAACGTTATGACAGACCGCCTTAAAAAAACGTAATGGAATTTTAAAATTTTCTATGAAGGATAAAACACTGAATATTGACAAAATATGAACGTCACACCCCCTTTCAATCGACATATTTTACAATCAAGTGAAACGCAACAAAATTGCAACAAACAGTGAAATATGAACGCGAAGGGTACAAAATAAACCCACCTACAATCTGATATATCACTAAGCTTTAGAACTTTGTTGTGAAAATCTCCTTCCGCGTCTGTGGAAACGCTTCCCACCCACACTGCTTGGTGCCTCGTCTGAGCTGCTGTGACGTAGATTACCATAGTAACTAATTAGATGACCATAGTAACTAATTAGATGACCATAGTAACTAATTAGATGACCATAGTAACTAATTAGATTACCATAGTAACTGGTATATCATGCATAAGCGCAGATTACAACCATTGAAAGACTTAGTATAGTTGAAGACTTACAGTCATTAGAAAACATCACTGCATATATATACACATATATATATATATATATATATATATATATATATATATATATATATATATATATATATATATATATATATATATATATTAGGGATGTCCGATAATATCGGGCTGCCGATATTATCGACCGATAAATGCTTTAAAATGTAACATCGGAAATGATCTGTATCGGTTTCCAAAAGTAAAATGTATGACGTTTTACAACGCCGCTGTGTACACGGACATAGGGAGAGGTACAGAGTGCCAATAAACCTTAAAGGCATTTCCTTTGCGTGCGTGCCGTCCGAGTCACATAATATCTACAAATTAATGCAAGGCATACTTGGTCAACAGCCATACAGGTCACACTGAGGGTGGCCGTATAAACAACTTTAACACTGTTACAAATATGCGCCACATTGTGAACCCACACCAAACAAGAATGACAAACACATTCCGGGAGAACATCCGCACCGTAACACAACATAAACACAACAGAACAAATACCCAGAATCCCTTGCAGCACTAACTCTTCTAGGACGCTACAATATAAGTTGACATACACTTGTAAAGAACATAATGAATTTATTATGGGTCTGCTGAAAATGTGAGCAAATGTGCTGGGTCAAAAGTATACATACAGCAATGTTAATATTTGCTTACATGTCCCTTGGCAAGTTTACCTGCAATAAGGCGCTTTTGGTAGCCATCCACAAGCTTCTGCTTGAATGAACACATAAATATAAACATATATATGTTCTCGTTGTATGTTACACTACTTGCTATATAGAACGTCTACTTTAAATGAAAGCGTGTTGTATGTAATTCCCAGAATCCTTAGCGTGCAACCCACCAAATAGTGAACTAAAGCTAGAAGATAGGCGGCTAAAATCGGTTGATATTTTTAAGGTGGCACTGTGCTGTCTGTGAATGTGATTGGATGTGCCACCTTAAGACCGTGTGTTACCTCGGTGTGGCTGGGAATGTCCTTGACCACAGTACGTGTCCACGGTAAATCACTCTTGTTTCTCTATGAACGATAAAACCCTGAATATTGACAACATATGAACGTCACACCCCCTCTCAATCGACATATTTTACAATCAAGCCAAATGCAACAAACATAGCGAAATATGAACAGGAGAGGTAAAAAAACATAAAAACATCTACAATCTGATATATGTGATATATCACTAAGCTTTAGAACTTTCTTGGAAAAATCTCCTTCCACGTCTGTCCCTGACACCCACATTTCAGGCTCTGGAAACACTCTGTGGAAACGCTCCCCACCCACACTGCTTGGTGCCTCGTCTAACCTGCTGTGACGTAGATTACCATAGTAGGGTTGTACGGTATACGGTTATTAGTATTGTACCGCGATACTAATGAATCATATTCGCATACTTGCCAACCCTCCCGGATTTTCCGGGAGACTCCCGAAATTCAGCGCCTCTCCCGAAAACCTCCCGGGACAAATTTTCTCCCGAAAATCTCCCGAAATCCAGGCACACAATATAAAGAGCGTACCTGCCCAATCATGTTATAACTGTAGAATGATGGAGGGCGAGTTCTTGGTTTCTTATGTGGGTTTATTGTTAGGCAGTTTCATGAACGTCCTCCCAGCGCGGCAACCACACAACAACAGCAGTCACGTTTTGTCTACCATAAAGCAGTTCGTCTGCCGTAAACAGCAATGTTGTGACACTCTTAAACAGTACAATACTGCCATCTAGTGCATTTGATGAAAGCACCTTTTGCGTGCCACACAGCAATGCATCATCAGTGAGGGCCGGTGTTCAGCATGGTTAGAAAAATAGTGACAAATAGAACAAGGATGGACAATCCAACCCTTAACTCAACAATGAGTAGATGAGTGTTATGTGTGTGTATAAGTGTAAATAAATGAACACTGAAATTCAAGTATTTCTTTTATTTATATATATATGAAATACTTGACTTAGTATTTCTTATATATATATATATATATATATACATATATATGAAATACTTGACTTGGTGAATCCTAGCTGTAAATATACTCCTCCCCTCTTAACCACGCCCCCGCCCCGCCCCTCACCCCCCCACCTCCCGAAATCGGAGGTCTCAAGGTTGGCAAGTATGCATATTCGGTACCATACCGCCTCTGAAAAGTACAGGTCCGCCACACCCTTAGATGTTTTGTTAAAATAAAGCCAATAATGCAATTTTTTCCGGTCCCCTTTATTTAGAAAAGTACTGAAAAGTATCTAAATAATATTGGCACCGGGACAACACTAGTCACTAAAATATCATGCAAAAGCGCAGATTCCAATCATTGAAATACATTATATAGATAAAGACTTATGGTCATTTGAAAATATCACTGCACATCATAATGGCAGCTACACTTTCCATCTTAAAGATGTAAAAAAAATATTTGGGAATGTCTGGCGGGCCAGATTGAAAAGCTTAATGTGGCCCCCGGGCCTTAATTTGCCCAGGTCTGATATACAGTATAGCCTACAAAACACAATGGTTCCCCTAAAGGTGTCCTCTGAAGGGTGCAGCACCTGCATTGGGACACGGCTGTTATGAAAGGACAGGATATTGCAACATCGTAGAAAAACCACCACATGAAATGAGCAATAATGTTATCCAAGACAGAGACACGGTGGCTTATGACAACAATGTATTTATTTGCAAAGTTCCATCCATTGTAAGGAGCGTAAGGCAGGGTACACCCTGGACAAGTGGCCACCTCATCGCAGGGCCAACACAGAAAGACAGACAAGCATCCAGTTGATACAAACAAATGCTATTATAGGACCGTGATGGTTAGTGTTTGATGATACTAATAAGCAATACTGGCTAAAATATGACGAGTTGACAACTGTACATAGTAACGACACATAGACACACATTTATCGCTTCTTCTTGCTTTCTTTCTTTGATTTCGGTCGAATTTGAGGCACTGGTCCTTTAGGTTTCTTTGTCTGCTCGGCCACCTTACCGTTAGTGGACTCGCTCTCCTCCTACAAAAGAAAAAAGGGAAGAAAGCATCAGTCAAGTGTCCTCTCACTGAAATTACAGCTGGTAGAAGGTAAACAAATACAATCCTACCAAAATAGTTGCATTGAAAAATGCCTCAAAAGTCTTAGAAAAATGTGGAGTTTGAATAGATATGACAGCAATTATTTTTGGCAGCCCTTTAGGGGGCGCTCACAGCCCAACAATAGGCTCCGGCCCTATGGTTAAGAAACACTGTTCTACATGGCATGTTATACGCATACATAAATAATTCATACATACATATACATACATACATACATATATATATACACATACATATACATATATATATATATATATATATATATATATATATATATATATATATATATAGAGAGAGAGATATATACACACATACATAAATACATATACACACAATCACATACACATACATTATGTTATGTACTTAACAAAAAAATGTAAAATAACTCAAAACAAGTTTTATATTCTAGTTTCTTCAAAATAGCCACCCTTTGCTCTGAGGTCCGAGAGCCAGCTCCAGCTCGTGGTGTCCAAGACGAGACTTAAAACCAGGTCGGCCCTAAGATCTGGAACACTCTGCCCCTCCATGTTCGAACTGCTCCCACAGTGGAGTGTTTTAAGTCTCGTCTTAAGACCCACTTTTATTCTCTGGCTTTTAACACTACGTGAGTTGTGTGGTCCTCTGTTGTCCTCTGTGTTTTTAAAATGTTGCTTTCTATTTACTGTTTTAATTGGTTTTACCCTTTGAAATTGTTTTTAATCATATTTATTTTATATTGTTTTTAATTGTGTTTAATATTGTTGTGCAGCACTTTGGAAACATTTTGTTGTTTAAATGTGCTATATAAATAAAGTGGATTGGATTGGATTGATTATATTTTTGCACACTCTTGGCATTCTCTCGATGAGCTTCAAGAGGTAGTCACATGGAATGGTTTTCACTTCACAGGTGTGCTTGAAGCTCATCGAGAGAATGACAAGAGTGTGCAAAGCAGTAATCAGAGCAAAGGGTGGCTATTTTGAAGAAACTAGAATGAAGAAACTATAAATGAACACATGTGGAGTTATGTACTTAACAAAAAAAGGTGAAATAACTGAAAACATGTTTTGTATTCTAGTTTCTTCAAAATAGCCACCCTTTGCTCTGATTATATTTTTGCACACTCTTGGCATTCTCTCGATGAGCTTCAAGAGGTAGTCACATGGAATGGTTTTCACTTCACAGGTGTGCTTGAAGCTCATGGAGAGAATGCCAAGAGTGTGCAAAGCAGTAATTAGAGCAAAGGGTGGCTATTTTGAAGAAGCTAGAATATAAAACATGTTTTCAGTTATTTCACCTTTTTTTTTGTTAAGTACATAACTCCACATGTGTTCATTCATAGTTTTGATGCCTTCAGTGACAATCTACAATGTAAATAGTCACGAAAATAAAGAAAACGCATTAAATGAGAAGGTGTGTCCAAAATTTTGGCCTGTACTGTATAATGTCAAATGTTTGGGAGGGTTAAAATATTTGTATGATTGTTAGGTAGAGGAGACATGGACATCAGCGTGACTCTACGTTAGCGTTATTTTTCAACTCACTTATGTTAAAAACTTGCGCAATGTACCTAACATGTAAGCAAATACACTACAGTACACACGTCCTTCAACAATCGCTATTTCTTCAGAATCCAAGTACCGTATTTTTCGGAGTACAAGTCGCACCTGCCGAAAATGCATAATAAAAAAGAAAAAAAACATATATAAGTCGCACTGGAGCCCACCAAACTATGAAAAAAACTGTGACTTATAGTCCGAAAAATACGGTATATATTTCTATTCACATATTATATATAGCCCATTATTTGTACACTATTGACTAGTGATGCACCAAATATTTGGCCGCCGAAAAAAGAAACAGAGCTTCCGAAACCGGATGCTGTGACGACATATCCACTTCCGGTGGCGAGACGCGTTTTTTCCTGCGCACACGAATGACGTAGCTCGACCAAAGATGGCGTAAAAGTCACAAACAGGTTGCATTGCCGTTTCGACGGCAGTCACTTTTGAAAAGACCAGAATCACATCCTGATGTGGCCCGAATCTGATGCCAAAAGATCAGATTTAAAGCAATTTAGAGCGTTTAGACTTGCAAAAATATCCGATTCGTGTCACTTGAGAGCAAATAAATCAGATTTGGTGTCCTGTGTAAACAGAGCCATAATTATATAATTGGAAACCAGTTCTCCCATCGATCGATATCAACTAAGCATGTGAAGGAACTTAAGTACTTGAATGCACCACAGTTATGTGCTACCAATATGCCAAATGTAGTTATGTGCAATACCACTATTTTTCTTTTTAAGTTAAAGTTAAAGTACCAATGATTGTCACACACACACTAGGTGTGGTGAAATTTGTCCTCTGCATTTGACCCATCCCGTTGTTCACCCCCTGGGAGGTGAGGGGAGCAGTGGGCAGCAGCGGTGCCGCGCCCGGGAATCATTTTTGGTGATTTAACCCCCAATTCCAATCCTTGATGCTGAGTGCCAAGCAGGGAGGTAATGGGTCCCATTTTTATAGTCTTTGGTATGACTCGGCCGGGGTTTGAACTCACGACCTACCGATCTCAGGGCGGACACTCTACCCACTAGGCCACTGAGTAGGTGGTGATCTGTTATCGAGTACATTTCAGGCTGGTATCGGCTATACCGAGCCGATACAGACACTTTGTGCAAATATACCTAATATGTTTGCTAAAATTAAAAATTTGGTGTATTTTGAATAACAACATGTCTCATAGCATAAATAATACAAGACATAGGTATTTATTTCAAACTCTGAAGTACTGTACGTTGAGATAGTGACAAGTATAACAATATAGTCTAGCTAACACAACAGAAAGGACACAATCATAACAAAGAACACAGAAATGGTGTTTCACACCATTAAAAACTAAATTATTAAAATAATAAAAGCAACAAAATAAATGATGATAAATAAACTACCAATAGCATAAAAAACAATTCAGTTATATATGAACATGTTAATGTGAAAATACTGAACATGTAAACAAAAGTTTAGTTACTTTTTTTACACTGTGTTACTGTAAATGATATACATTATCTTAAATAACTAAAGTATAGATATTTTGATTTGAAAATCGATATTACAGCATATATATCTGGTATCGGCGGAATCGATATTTAAGTATCACTCTGCACATCACTGGCAAAGTTTGACATAACTTTCTCTGACACTGCCACAGGCAAATGCTACAGTTGGATCTACATAAATGCGTAATGGTGAGGTTTGATGACGTTATGACATCGGAGTTCCGTGCACTTAACGCTCACCACGAACAGGTGGAATAAAATCTTTTTTTTTTTTTTTTTTTTTTGCAAGGTTCGGTGTAGGTCGTCTCATTTTTAAAGGGGAACATTATCACAATTTCAGAAGGGTTAAAACCATTAAAAATCAGTTCCCAGTGGCTTATTTTACTTTTCAAAGTTTTTTTCAAAATGTTACCCATCACGCAATATCCCTAAAAAAAGCTTCAAAGTGCCTGATTTTAACCATCGTTATATACACCCGTCCATTTTCCTGTGACGTCACATAGTGAAGCCAACACAAACAAACATGGCGGAAAGAACAGCAAGATATAGCGACATTAGCTCGGATTCAGACTCAGATTTCAGCGGCTTAAGCGATTCAACAGATTACGCATGTATTGAAACGGATGGTTGTAGTGTGGAGGCAGGTAGCGAAAACGAAATTGAAGAAGAAACTGAAGCTATTGAGCCATATCGGTTTCAACTGTATGCAAGCGAAACCGACGAAAACGACACGACAGCCAGCGACACGGGAGAAAGCGAGGACGAATTCGGCGATCGCCTTCTAACCAACGATTGGTATGTGTTTGTTTGGCATTAAAGGAAACTAACAACTATGAACTAGGTTTACAGCATATGAAATACATTTGGCAACAACATGCACTTTGAGAGTGCAGACAGCCCATTTCAGGCGCGCTAAGAACATATATTTTTCCACGATTTCACTCAGGTTAACCATACCTAAATAGACACAAAATACGGCATTACACAAGACTACCCGAATGTACTCGAATGATTGAAAAAAATAAATGTTTTTAAGCTAAATTATTGGTAAACACAGTTTATGTATAATAATTTACGTAAAACCGCGAGTAAAGAATAAAGTTTTCATCAATTAATATATTCTGTAGACATACCCTCATCCGCTCTCTTTTCCTGAAAGCTGATCTGTCCAGTTTTGGAGTTGATTGCAGCATCTGCTTTGAGTGTCGCAGGATATCCACACATTCTTGCCATCTCTGTCGTAGCATAGCTTTCGTCGGTAAAGTGTGCGGAACAAACGACTGACCATTTCGTCGGCTTTCCCCACACCCTCGTATTTTGAACATATTTTGTCTAATTTCTTGCCACTGGTGCAACTTGAATCCATCCCTGTTCATGTTGTTACACCCTCCGACAACACACCGACGAAAGTGAGAAAATGGCGGATTGCTTCCCGATGTGACGTCACGTTGTGACGTCATGGCTCCGAGAGCGAATAATAGAAAGGCGTTTAATTCGCCAAAATTCACCCATTTAGAGTTCGGAAATCGGTTAAAAAAAAAAGGTATTTTTTTCTGCAACATCAAGGTATATATTGACGCTTAGTCTGGTGATAATGTTCCCCTTTAAGTATCGGAAACTTTTGGTAGTCCCATAAGCTTCACTAAAACTAACAGGTTATTACAACAAAGAACTACGTCCCTACCTTTTCATGCCCTTTGGGGGTTGGGACAATTATGGCCAGGATGCAGACCAGCTGGAAGATGGCGCCAAGAAACAGCCCGTACCGCAGTAGGCTCTCTAAAAAAGTCGGCTCTGGGACTTCAGGAGGAGACAGGTCCAGATCTGCCGACATATTTGCTCCCTTCAGCAACCTAAGGAACAAAAAAGGATAATGATCCCCACACATACGACTAAACTAAGATGCATGCTAGATCACATTAGTGTGCCGTGAGATATTGTCTGGTGCGCCGTTGGAAACTATGCAACTTCACTTAATTGGTCCAAAAAATATTATTTGCAGATCAATAATTATAATCTGCAAATAATGTGCCGTTGTCTAGTGTCTGTGCTGTGTATAGAGCTTGACAGGGTAACCATGTAAAACTCCATATCAGTAGGTGGCAGCAGGTACTTCATTGCGTCGAGGATGGTTTGTCGTGATCCCAATATGCAGAGCACGGTGGGAGACGGCGTGCAGGTAAAAAGGTCTGTAACGCTTAAACCAAAAATGAACAAAAGAGAAAGGAAAAGGCAATGAAGCATAGGGATGGCTATGCAAAACAAAACTAAGACTGAACTGGCTACAAAGTAAACAAAAACAGAATGCTGGACGACAGCAAAGACTTACAGTGTGTAGAGCAGAGACGGCATCCACAAAGTACATCCGTACAAGACATGACAATCAACAATGTTCCGACAAAGAAGGAAAGTGTCCGCACAACTGAAATAGTCTTGTTTGCCAATAGAAAGCAGGTCAGGCAATAGCACTCAAAGGAAGGCGTTAAGCTGCTACAGGAAAACACCAACAAAACAGGAAGGGCCACCAAAATAACAGCGCAAGACAGGAACTAAAACACTACATACAGAAAAACAACAACAAACGCAAAAATAAAGCACGACAGCCTGGTGGAGTTTCATTTTTTTACGTTTTCTGCTGGTGGTGTGCCTCCGTATTTTTTTATTGAAAAAAATGTGCCTTTGCTCAAAAAAAAAGGTTGAAAAACACTGTGCTAGATGAGTCTTTTTCAACCTTTTTTGAGCGAAGGCACATTTTTTGCGGTGAAAAAATCCGGAGGCACACCACCAGCAGAAATCATTAAAAAACTAAACTCAGTTGACAGTAAAAAGTCGTTGTCGCAATTGTTGGATATGACTTTAAACCATAACCAAGCATGCATCAATATAGCTCTTGTCTCAAAGTAGGTGTACTGTCACCACCTGTCACATCACCCCCTGACTTATTCGGACTTTTGTGGTGTTTCCTGTGTGTAGTGTTTTAGTTCTTGTCTTGCGCTCCAATTTTGGTGCCATTTTCTCTTTTTTTTTGGTATTTTCCTGTAGCAGTTTCATGTCTTACTTTGAGCGATATTTCCCGCATCTACTTTGTTTTAGCAATCAAGAATATTTCCGTTGTTTTTATCCTTGTTTGTGGGGACATTGTTGATTGTCATGTCATGTTCGGATGTACTTTGTGGACGCTGTCTATGCTCCACAGTAAGTCTTTGCTGTCGTCCAGCATTCTGTTTTTGTTTACTTTGTAGCCATCAGTTTTCTGCATAGCCTTCCCTAAGCTTCAATGCCTTTTCTTAGGGCCACTCACCTTTTGTTTATTTTTTGTTTAAGCATTAGACACCTTTTTACCTGCACGCTACCTCCCGCTGTTTCCGACATCAATCGATACATTTTCTACCGCTTATCCCTTTACAAAGCAATTAGCTACCGGCTGCCACCTACTGATATGGAAGAGTATTACACGGTTACTCTGCCGAGCTCTAGACAGCACCGACACACAACAACAACACATCATTTGCAGACTATAATTACTGGTTTGCAAAACATATATTTAACCCAGATGAAATTAGATAATCTTCCACGGCACACCAATGTGCTTGATAATACACATGTACCATGTGCAGGAGGCTACTGCAAATAATAGTATGATGGAGTGTGGCTAAGTGTTTGTAAAATGCACATCTACATTAGCACATACAGCATAATTACAGAGCAACAAAAAAAATACTCAACGCCTTTACATGTATGTTATTTTGTTATTGCTAGTTTCCAACGCTACCAGCAGTTCCCTGAACGCATCAGGGCATTGTAGCTTAAATGGCTAAAAACAGCTCAACGTGGCACTGAATATAAGTAAAAAAACGGGCTTACCAGAAGCGAAAATACAGATGAGCGTTAAGAAACTTTAATTGTAGTCAAACTTGGAATTATTACAACCAGTAGAATATGAGTCAATGTTGTAAAAAATGGCTCCACAGAAGAAAATAAGGCATATGTATCCTTCTTTTGACGTAGCGGCGGACCAGTGGAGAACTGGACCTTACCGGAAGTGAGGTTTTAATTTTTTGACGTACATCCGGTTCCGGCTTGGTGGCGCTGGTGTTCGTGACTTTGCAAATGTCGTCCTCTAACGTTCGATTTTGAACATGGCAGTTATTTTTCCTCATTTCTCCTACGTGTGTAAGTCGTATTATAATTTAAACAGTTTATCATTTGAAGTCACATGAGACAATTGTTGATTATGTGTTTTATTTGCTTATATTTTGATACATTATATAGACAAAGGAGCCCTGCTAGCTCACTTGGCTCTAATTGGAAGCCTTAGCAAACACTAAAATATTTCATCTTTATCAAACACTTAGCCAGAATAAACCCACTTGGGCTGAATTTATTTCCAAAATGATACAGTTACTGACTAATATCATTGAACTATGTTTCCAAAAAACATGTTAATGTTGAAATGCATTTCTAATTCTTCTGCCAAAGATGGAAGAGATGGTCAAGCGTACATATTAATTCACACATTTAAATACAACCATTTGAAAACATGAGTATTCCACGTACAGGCCTAACAAAATATATTAGCCATGTTTTTATTGTTGTGACTCCTTCACATGGTCACATTGTGTAAATAAAGCCCCAAAACATGTGAGGTGCTATACTTTTCAGAATTAAATCTTCGGTGTCGGCCCCAAATTAAATCATTTTTAGTTCCTATGTTGGGCGCTTAAACAGACTCTAAAGCAGTGGTTCTTAACCTGGGTTCGATGGAACCCTAGGGGTTTGGTGAGTCGGCCTCAGGGGATCGGCGGAGGTCAAGACACACCCGACTCATCGTGTAAATAAAACTTTTCCCTATCGGCGTATTACGGATACGACAACAGCAGAAATCACACTGATTTGCAGGTGTGTAATTTGTTGTGAGTTTATGCACTGTGTTGGTTTTGTTCTTTGAACAAGGTGATGTTCATGCACGGTTCATTTTGTGCACCAGTATAAAAACATGGTAACACTTTAGTATGCGGAACATATTCACCATTAATTAGTTGCTTATTAACATGCAAATTAGTAACATATTGGCTCTTAACTAGTCATTATTAAGTACTTATTAATGCCTTATTCGGCATGGCCTTATTATAACCCTAACCCTCTAACCCTAACCCTAACCAAATAACTCTAAGTCTTTATTACTTAGAATATGTTCCCCTAGTGTCCAAATAACTCTAAATTAAGTCTTTGTTACTTAGAATATGTTGCCCATACTAAAGTGTTACCAAAAACATATAACTTTGTCTTGAATTTTAAAAAAACAAACAAATTATTTTTCACTAAAGAAGGGTTTGGTGAATGGGCATATGAAACTGGTGGGGTACCTCCAACAAGGTTAAGAAACACTGCTCTAAAGTGATCAGAAAATAAAGGAAAATGAGCTTCAGAAAATTATTATTATATATTTTAAAACCCATGATCAAGGTCAGTGGTCCCCAAAATACGACCCGCGGGCCGGATCCAGCCCGCCAGCTTCCAAAATCCGGCCGACGGAAAGTTCACAGTTAAAATTTTTTAATACAATTATTATTATTTATGTATAATTATTATTATTATTATTATTTTTAAAACTGTACTTTCTAATCCATTTTGTACCGCTTGTTACTCTCGGTGTCTCCTAGCCGCTCAGACAAATCACATTGTCTAAAAATGCATTTTCACATCGATAACGTGACATCATAGCGCTCAGAATATATACGTATATATATATATATATATATATATATATATATATATAGTCAAGGTTTCTGTGGCTTATACATTATACAGTGCTCAATACTGGGGTAGAGCAGGTTTCCCTGCTCATCGCATAAAATCACCTGACGAGCAGGGAAACCTGCGAAAAAAGCTTGTACCTATATCATCCCTACAAGCCTGTTTCGCAGGTTTCCCTGCTCATCGAATAAAATCGCCTGACGAGCAGGGAAACCTGCGAAAAAGGCTAGTAGGGATGATATAGGTCATGAAAAAACACAGAGGCTATATCATCCCTACAAGCCTGTTTCGCAGGTTTCCCTGCTCATCGAATAAAATCGCCCGACGAGCAGGGAAACCTGCGAAAAAGGCTTGTAGGGATGATATAGGTCATGAAAAAACACAGAGGCTATATCATCCCTACAAGCCTGTTTCGCAGGTTTCCCTGCTCGTCAGGCGATTTTATTCGATGAGGGGCTAGGAGACACCGACAGTAACAAGCGGTAGAAAATGGATTAGAAAGGACGGATTAAAAAATAATAATAATTTTTGAAAAAAACTATTTTTTTTTAACTTGGGACTCCCCGCGGGACATTTTTTGGGAGAGAATATTGAGAAAAATTAAATAATTTAATTGCTTTATCGATTTTTGAAAATTCACAATTTAGAATGGGGATTCAGATGTCGAATAAAATCCCCTGACGAGCAGGGAAACCTGCGAAACAGGCTTGCAGGGATGATATAGCCTCTGTGTTTTTTCCTGACCTAACGTATATATATACACAGCCCGGCCCCCGGCCAAATTTTTTTAACCCAATGCGGGCCCCGACTCAAAAAGTTTGGGGACCCCTGCTCCAGACTGTCTATTAGGGGTTCATAAAAAAATCGATTCACACCTGAATTACGATTCTCAATTGTGAATTTTTAAAAAATCGATAAATCAATTAAATTGTTTAATTTTTCTCAATATTCTCTCCAAAAAAATGTCTCGCGGGAAGTCCCAAGTAAAAAAAACAAAAACGTTTAAAATTGTATTTATTATTATGCTTTAATCCTTCCTTTCTAATCCATTTGCTACTGCTTGTTACTCTCAGTGTCTCCTAGCCGCTCATCGAATAAAATCGCCTGACGAGCAGGAAAACCTGCGAAACAGGCTTGTAGGGATGATTTTGCTTTTGTTTTTTCCTGACCTTTATCATCCCTACTAGCCTTTTTCGCAGGTTTCCCTGCTCTTCAGGCGATTTTATTCGATGAGCAGGGAAACCTGCGAAACAGGCTTGTAGGGATGATATAGGTACATGCTTTTTTCGCAGGTTTCCCTGCTCGTCAGGCGATTTTATGCGATGAGCAGGGAAACCTGCGAAACAGGCTGGTAGAGATGATATCGCCTCTGTGTTTCGATAACGTGTATATATATATATATATATATATATATATATATATATATATATATATATATATACATATTTATATATATATATATATATATATATATATATTCATCCATCCATTTTCTACCGCTTGTCCCTTTCGGGGTCGCGGGGGGGGGGGGGGGGGGGGGGGGGGTAGGGGGTGGGGGGGGGGGCATTCGGGCGATATGCGATATATATATATATATATATATATATATATATATACATTTTTTAACCCAATGTGGGGACCCCTGATCTAGGTGATCAATTGGATCTGGTGATGTACAGGTACATCCTCAGAGTGCAGGACGATGCGGGCCTTCAGCGTCATTGTGATGATCTCTCAGGTCTCTTCGTATGATGTCATTCACTGCAAACAGAAAATGAACAACTTTAGGCTATTAAACCAACAAACACAAATGATTATGCAGCATCCCGTCGCTGCTTTTTGAGTAATGTACACTATACAGCATTTACTTATGTTTTCAATCTGCAGTTCTGTTAACGCCCACTAGATGTCAGTATTCCATTTCTTTAGTTCTTGTATTTCATGTTGCATACATTTCTAGTATTCATATTTATGTTTTGCAAAGAACATACTTTTTTAAGAACCACAGTGGCATTTTTGGGATTGATTTAAAAAAAAAGACATGCCTTGACTTGACTTTGATTCACACACACTAAAAAGCTTGCTATATTTGCCACCGGTTTGACTCTTTTATTTGCATATTTGGCTACCTATTTCTGTGCCACCAGGTCAGGTAGCAAACATTTTTGGTCCACGAAACAAAGGCGAAAACGCTGGACAAATAGGGATATTTGAATTAAATTATTTAAATTTCACAATTTGATAATGCTCCAGACATCTCTGCATTAAGCATGTGTCGACAAGTAAAAGAGTGTGTGCAAGTGAGACCGGAAAGTGGATAAAAAAGTGCCTCAAAGCAAACCACAAGGGTTTGCAAGCAACCAATGTGTGCCCGTGTGCATTTGCAGACCAGACCACAAGAATCAAACGCTCCAGTTATCTTTAGATGTGTTGCTTGAGCTGTCTTTTGCATTGGATGTACTCCATTTTTGAAATTGTGGCTACGGTTTAAAGGCTTAATCCTGTTGTGTTCTTTAAATGTAAGACAATTGGAACCACACAGACTGCACAATACTTCTTTAAATGCTGATTCTTAGGATCAAAAACAGATTCTAGTGCAGGAGTCTAAAACACAAAGCTCATAAGCTCCAGTGACACCTCCAGAAATGTTTCATTGGGGTGGGCTGATGGGGCCACTTTAAATCTTGGGGTGGCACACCAAAACTATAAACCATAATGTCAGATCTTTATTCCACTGTATTAGTAAACCGACCTGTAGAAAGCTATCAGAAAGACTTAAGGAAACGCCTACTGATATGTTTTGGTTTATTGTGTAGTCTTGTTTTACTAAAGAACATTCTGACTCATTTACCTACCGGTAGTCTTCTTCGTCTTCTTTCTTAACTTATTTTGATATTGTTGAGCTGTCCGAGTGAGCTGTCGCGGTTTAAGCGCGCAAAAGCGTCAGGAAGGATGGGGTGCAGTACAGACATCTAAACCAGAGGCGCCATGTTTGGTACCTAGGACGTGGGAGGCATGCAACTGAGTCATTCTGATATTAGTCAAGTCCTAAATATAGTTCTAAATATACTCCAGACCATAAACTTACAATAAAACATGCTGTCATTTTGTCAAAGTAGTATCTAAAACAATAATTTTGGGGAAATTTTTCGGCCGTTTTTGATGCACTCCACCGCTACAATCATGCAGTGTTTAGTGACCAGCGGTTATCCAAATCTCTACCGCCAGCGAAATGTACTTCAGAAAACACACAACAACCATCAATAAATGTTTTGTCCTTATTTTGCCAACATCCTTATTAGCTTTGAACCAACAATTTGGAGGCACACAATTTTTCTTACAATTTATAGGCCAATATTAAATTTCTGTGTCTTATCAAAAATTCTGGAATCTCTTGTTTGTGATTAGTTGAAAGCGTACCTTAAGTAAAATAAAATGATTTCTAAATATCAATCAGGCTTCAGAAAAAGCACAACACTACTACTACTACAATGAGGGTGATTAATGACATCATTGTAGTGCTTGATAAAAAGCAGTACTGTGCCTCACTTTTTGTTTGTCTCTTCAAAGCTTTTGACACTGTCGACCACGCTATTTTAAAACGCAGGCTGTTTCTCATTGGAATGCCAGAACATACGGTCGCTTAATTTTCAAATTATTCAGAAAACAGCGCCCAATGTATTAAATACGAGGGCCTTTGTTCGGAATGTGTCACTGTTCATAAGGGGGTGCTACAGGGATCTGTTTTGGGGCCCCTCTTATTTATCTTTAAACTTTAAACAACACTTTAAATGTCATCGGTCATACAAATAAAACACAAATAGCTCACCTCCCATTTCTTTTTGTTAAAGTAGCATTAATAATAGTGAAAGTTGGAGACACCTGTTTTTGTTTGCAGTCGTTACTGCTTATTTTGGGAATAGTGAGAGTTAAATATTTCCTTTTTGAAAATTGCTAATACTCACCGTCTTCCAGGTAGACACAGCTGAGGTCCTCCTGTTTGATGGCGAGTCGCTCCGGAGTCAGAGCCTCTCGGTTGGGTCCGACCTTGCCCGTCTGGATTGGAGCCTTCTCACAAATGTCACTTTGGACCAATCTCAAAGGTGGCGACTTTCCCAGGGACTGCACTACGTGCACGGTACTTTGATGTCTTGTCGATGAATATGCCTTGAATGCGTGGTTGACCTCAGGACCTTTACATAGTTTGTCTTGAGGTTTTTTAACAGCGACACCCTGATGGAGCGGGACTACTAAGGCATGGATGTTGGCAGGGTTTGACGCTGTAAGCAAGCCACCATAGAGTACAGCAGCACAGTTGTTATCGTAAAGTTGGTTGGTAGGGTGGTAGAGAAGCTCTGTGGTGTTGATTAGATTACCAGCTCTTGACTGGTAGAATAAGGGCTGGAAATCCGGCTGATCCTCATCTTTGTTTAAGAAGCGTATTGGAGAAACACCGATGGCTTGAAGTTTGCTCTGGTGCTCCGGCCAATGAAAGAGCGACTTCACTGACGTGCCAGACTGAGGTTGGATGTCTGAGTAAGCACACGGATTCATCTGCCTCTCATCCAGTGGCTCTGCTTTAATGGCTTGGATACAAAAAGGAAAGGTGCTCAGACACTGGAAAGGATGAATTATCTACGGACAATATTTCACTCCATCACATTGAGGACAGAAGATGGATTACCACTTATCATGGGGGTATAGATGAAGTGCTGGGGCTCACTGCGCTTCTTTCTCCCATTGATGACATAGAAGTTGACTTTGGCTGCGTGGCAAATAGTACGGTCTCGATACGGAGGAACCTCAACCACTAGTACTTTCTGAAAAGGGTAACGTAACAACAGCAGTTACAACTTGTCATGCCCATGAAATATATCGCTGCAAACCGCTGCACTCACAGCATGGGAATTTTCTCGGTTCACAGTTGCCTCCACTTCCCAGATTTGCAGGCCATCTGAAAGTGGTGGTACATACTGTAAAAATGTAATGTTTGCATCGTATTTTATTTACAAACGGTAGTTTTTTGTGTGTTTATTTGCTTTTTGTTACTGATTACTAACCTGCTGTCTCTATTTATATCCAAGTCTATCTTACCACATCCTGTTGACTGAAAAGCTAAACTATGCAACCATGAAGCTGTTGTGTAGTAGACTGTAACCGTTCTTTCTCACAAGCAGAGTGTACAGTAGTATTAGATTTCAACACTCTTCATGTTAAAATACACACACAACATATTAGACTAGATATACATATATACCCCCAACTCTAATCAACTGCAAAAATATAGAAAAAGTTTGTGCAAAATGTTGTTACAAGGGTGATATGTAAGCAGTTTTCTTTTAGGTAAACCACTTAGTGGCACCAAAATGAATGTTTTAATGAGCTTTAGTGGTTTAATGTGTACCAAAAAGTCTGGCTAGATGAGTAGACATGTACTTTCTCTTATTGATAGTGTCAAACAGAGGCGTTTATCCCTTCATTCAAGTGATGAACTATTGCAATAAATGTCTCACCTCGTGTCTTCTCTGAGAACATCACCCTGGAGTCGCAGGTAAAGTTCTGCCCAGTCAAGAACATTATTTGTCCACCGAGTACAGAGCATCTGTCCAAGTTCTGCTTATTGACTAATGGGATCTCCTGAGCAGAATGCTGAGCTGGACAAACAAAACAACTGTTAATTAATAAGAACTGTATGGAAATCCTTGACGGCTCCTGGTCTACATTCTTACAGCATTCAATGGGCACTGAGGCCACCTGAAGAGACACCAACTGGCCTCCGGGTTGCGGTAAATGGACACGAAACACCAAGCGAACCCGGGTGTTCTTGCGTCCCATGTTCGTCTCGCCATTCCTCAGCTCAATGTCTACATTCCTCAGCTTCAAGATCCCTACGCAGTCAATCCTAGGGGGTTGTAACAAAGCCTTGACCTAGATCTTGATCTTGGCTATTCTGTGCCAGATTAGTATTACAACTCAATTAAAACCTGAAATACTATGAAGAATGTTTGTTGCATTTTGACTGCTGACAGAACACATTTCATGTGATTTGTGATCAGCCCTCCGTCAGTTGGTAACAACTATGGATATCGCGGCATAGAATTGGTCAGTTTCTGGTGCCGCCATTGCTAGAACAGGATCAGCTGTGGCTGTAGAGCTCAATTCGTGACCTTCATTCTCTGCCCAATCTGATGCAGGTGTGGGTGGTTTCATATAGGGCCAATACAATTATGTACTCGTATAATACACCTGGAGGCTTGCTGACAGGTCTTTCTTGGAAAAAAACATACTGGTACATTGGAATTGGTGCATGTTTTGTTTCCAACAGCAGCAACATTAAAATAAAATGCTATTACAGACAGAACATACTTTAGAACTAGAAGCAATTAGAAGAACCGCAAGAAACATTACGGTCCGTGTTGGCTACTTACACCGCTCTCATATTGTTATTTGGTTGGAGTGGGATTTCCAACACTTTGGTCCCATTGACCTTCCTTTCCGTGCTGGGTGTGGTAACGGTCTTGCCAGTGATGCGGTGGACCTGGTAGAAGGCGTGGGGTTTCAGCAGCCTCTCGTCGGCTGTCCCGATGAAGACATGCAGCCCCAGCGGAGCTGTCCCTTGATAACCGTGGAGCTAGCAGGCACAACAAAAGCGGACTGAAAACTCTTAATTACTTGCAACAACTCAAATAAATGAACCTCCTAGTGGGGATGTCTTTCCACAGGCATGACAAGTGCTAGGAAAAAAAGCAGCAGCAGTTCATTTATTTAATTGCCGGATCAGTCAATAAAGCTAATTTGTATTTTTTTATTCCTACTGGGTGTTTCAACAGCCATGTCATGATCATGGACCTTGTGAGAAGCACTGCTAATTTTAATTCACATGTGTTGTATAAATAATATATTTATGCACACGTACAGTTTGCTTCTGCTTATATCAATGGGTAGGACAGACAAGAAGTGAGGGCAAACTGTCTTATCTCACTCGAGTTGATAAAGCCAAGTACCTGAACTTCTGGGTGTCCACCACTGGATGTCTTGACAGGTCCGCGGCTGCCCTCGGTCTCATAGTGGGCTCTGTGGTGAGATCTCGGCTGGTGCTGGATCACTAGCTCGTACTGACTGGACTTACTGGGCAATGCCCACTCTAGAGAGGGGAGTGGGACTAAGGAAAGGCCTCTTGAGGAAAAAGAGATAATTTAACATTAGGACAGAAGAAAATAATGATAACAGACCAAAGTGATTACATACCTAAATGATCCAAGGGGGACTGGTTGAGAAGACCATGAAGTTGGGACTACACAGAAGTTTCCAGACGTGACCACTGCTCCTCCCCTCTCACACTCGTCCCTATACACGCAATCTAACCTGAGGTTTTCCCCATGGGCTATATTCACCACTTCTTCCAGGCCTTTTCTAGAGATCTGCGTTTGGGTCTGAAACACGCCTTGAACCTGCCTTTGAGAAGGATGGTAGGAACCCAGCAGTTCATAAGCCAAAGGGATAGGACTGGGACTTCGGGAGCGTTGTTTGACTGGAGAGGCACCCTGACAGGTGAATATCTGGTCATAGGTGCGCTTGCCCTGTGGTGAGACAGAGCGGGAGCGGCGCTGGACCTGTGGTGAGCGGGTGCATTGGTACTGAGGCAGGAGGAAGGGCTCATCGGTAAAGCTGTTACCTCCAGAGGCTCCTGGTAAGGAGTGGGTGGAAGAAGTGTGGATACCCTGGATGTAAGGACAGAGGTCTAGGGTGGACAACTCTGTGGCACGTGTGCCTTTATTGTGGGGAGAAATGCTTGGCGAGGCTGATGGAGAGCATCCTTCTGCTACCCAACCGGTGGAGGAGTTACTACTGGCAGGGCTTGCAGTTTCCCGGTAGGCCCCGAGAACTTTGGTGCCAAGGCTCTGCTCCAGGGCCTGAGAGCTGAAGGAATCCCCTGATGGAGTGATCTCAATCCTGGGGCTAGGAGCTGGGATAATCCCAGTTGTTGTGGCCAAGCCCATGGAGTAAAACACCATCTCAGATGATGAGCTTTCTTTAGCAGGACTATCCTTAACGAATGTTGCGTTGACCCCAAGTACTGGGGGGCGCTCGCCATTTTCTGTCAATACAACCAAAGGTGGATTAAACGATCTGGTGGTGAAGATCACCATTTGAAAACTGAGTTTTATTTGTGTATTATTAAGGCAGACTACTTCTTTGCTCGTTGAGATGTACAAATAGATGAACAAATTGTGGGTGTAGGACCATTTCATTGAACACATACTGACTGAAACTGTGAAACTGTGAAATCCTCACTAAAACCCACTACCTTTGTTTGTATTCTATTTTGTGTTTCATCATGTTAAAGGTATGCAATGAGGTGGCGATTTGTCGAGGGTGTACCCCGCCTACTGCCCGAATGCAGCTGATATAGGCTCCAGCACCCCCCGCCACACCGAGAAGGGACAAGCGGTAGAAAATGGATGGATGGATCGTGTTAAAGGTAAATGACACATTTTTTTAGATGGCCACTCTACTGTACCTTCAACCTGACCAAAGACATTCCACTTGCACTTTATGGAGGTCAAAACTTTTAAAAACTTTTTTTTAATGCTGCACTGCTGTCAGCGTAAAGTAAAACTAAAGAAGACACCTCTTACTGTGTCCATGCATTTTTATCCACTCACTAAAATGATCGTTTCCATTGGAAAATGCATCCTCATTCGTTCAAAGAGTAAAAACCTGATATACAGTCGTGGTCAAACGTTTACATACACTTGTAAAGAACATAATGTCATGGCTGTCTTGAGTTTCCAATCATTTCTACAACTCTTATTTTTTTGTGATAGAGTGATTGGAGCACATACTTGTTGGTCACAAAAAACATTCATGAAGTTTGGTTCTTTTATGAATTTATTATGGGTCTACTGAAAATGTGAGCAAATCTGCTGGGTCAAAAGTGTACATACAGCAATTTTAATATTTGGTTACATGTCCCTTGGCAAGTTTCACTGCAATAAGGTGCTTTTGGAAGCCATCCACAAGCTCCTGGCAAGCTTCTGGTTGAATTTTTGGCCACTCCTCTTGTCCTAAAGAATCTGGAGGTAATCCTCCTTTTGCATTGTCCCATTTACTCTCTGTAAAGCACCAGTTCCATTGGCAGCAAAACAGGCCCAGAGCATAATACTACCACCACCATGCTTGATGGTAGGTATGGTGTTCCTGGGATTAAAGGCCTTATCTTTTCTCCTCCACACATATTGCTGGGTATTGTGGCCAAACAGCTCAAGTTTTTGTTTCATCTGACCACAGAACTTTCCTCCAGAAGGTCTTATCTTTGTCCATGTAATGTCAGATGAAACAAAAATGTTGCTTTTTGACTACAATAACCAGCAATATATTTGGAGGAGAAAAGGTGAGGTCTTTAATCCCAGGAACACTAATCCTACTGTCAAATGTGGTGATGTTAGTATTATGCTCTGGGCCTGTTTTGCTGCCAATGGAACTGGTGCTTTACAGAGAATAAATGGGACAATGAAAAAGGAGGATTACCTCCAAATTCTTCAGGACAACCTAAAATCATCAGCCCGTAGGTTGGGTCTTGGGCGGAGTTGGGTGTTCCAACAGGACAATGACCCCAAACACACGTCAAAAGTGGTAAAGGAATGGCTAAATCAGGCTAAAATTAAGGTTTTAGAATGGCCTTCCCAAAGACCTGACTTAAACGTGTGGACAATGCTGAAGAAACAAGTCCATGTGAGAAAACCAACACATTTAGCTGAACTGCACCAATTTTGTCAAGAGGAGTGGTCAAAAATTCAACCAGAAGCTTGTGGATGGCTACCAAAAGCGCCTTATTGCAGTGAAACTTGCCAAGGGACATGTAACCAAATATTAACATTGCTGTATGTATACTTTTGACCCAGCACATTTGCTCACATTTTCAGTAGACACAAAATAAATTCATAAAAGAACCAAACTTCATGAATGTTTTTTGTGACCAACAAGTATGTGCTCCAATCACTTTATCACAAAAAAATAAGAGTTGTAGAAGTTATTGGAAACTCAAGACAGCCATGACATTATGTTCTTTACAAGTGTATGTACACTTTTGACCATGACTGTATTTGTTTTCATTTTAGTAGGGAAGATATGAAAGATACACACCTTGGATGAAACTATCAGAGAAGTCATCCTCTGGCGGGTTATAAAGAAACAGATCTGCAAAATCCAACTCCTCCTGACTGATGTCAGACGTCATCTCCCCCTCTGTGATTATTTTGTTGGACCAATTTCTAAGTAAACGTGTCGACTGCAAGAAACGACAGTTTGGGATCTGTAGTTTAAGGGAGGCGCTCGTATCAAAACCACAACCACGAGTAAAAAAACACTTCCTGATGACAACCTGACTTTGTGAGTGGGAGTGAGCACAATGCACTCTATTTTTGTTTGTGTTTAATTTTCAATGTTGGAAAATTTTTATTGTTGTTATTTTGAGTTTTATACGTGATTGATGAGGCTGTCACCCTTAAATGTAGTCCAGAATGTAGTATGTGAAAGGATGATAAATACTCCATTAGCCGAGCAATATTATATATCACCACTAGAGGGTAGTGTTGCACAACTTCTTTCCTCTGTGTGATCACTGTGGATGGATGGACATTCTTAGGCATACAGTCATGGTCAAAAGTTTACATACACTTGTAAAGAACATAATGTCATGGCTGTCTTGAGTTTCCAATCATTTCTACAACTCTTATTGTTTTGTGATAGAGTGATTGGAGCACATACTTGTTGGTCACAAAAAACATTCATGAAGTTTGGTTCTTTTAGGAATTTATTATGGGTCTACTGAAAATGTGAGCAAATCTGCTGGGTCAAAAGTATACATACAGCAATGTTAATATTTGCTTACATTTGGCAAGTTTCACTGCAATAAGGCGCTTTTGGTAGCCATCCACAAGCTTCTGCTTGAGTTTTTGACCACTCCTCTTGACAACATTGGTGCAGTTAAGCCAAATTGGTTGGTTTTCTGACATGGACTTGTTTCTTCAGCATTGTCCATGCGTTTAGGTCAGGACCTTGGGAGTGCCATTTTAAAACCTTCATTCTAGCCTGATTTAACCATTCCTTTAGTGAAGTGAATTATATTTATATAGCGCTTTTCTCTAGTGACTCAAAGCGCTTTACATAGTGAAACCCAATATCTAAGTTACATTTAAACCAGTGTGGGTGGCACTGGGAGCAGGTGGGTAAAGTGTCTTGCCCAAGGACACAACGGCAGTGACTAGGATGGCGGAAGTGGGAATCGAACCTGCAACCCTCAAGTTGCTGGCACGGCCGCTCTACCAACCGAGCTATGCCGCCCCACTTTTGGCGTGTGTTTGGGGTCATTGTCCTGTTGGAACACCCAACTGCGCCCAAGAACCAACCTCCGGGCTGATGATTTTAGGTTGTCCTGTCCGGGAATGGTCAAAAATTCAACCAGAAGCTTGCCAGAAGCTTGTGGATGGCCACCAAAAGCACCTTATTGCAGTGAAACTTGCAAACATATTGCTGGTTATTGTTGCCAAAAAGCTATTTTTTTGTTTCATCTGACATCACATAGACAAAGGTAAGACCTTCTGGAGGAAAGTTCTGTGGTCAGATGAAACAAAACTTGAGCTGTTTGGCCACAATACCCAGCAATATGTTCGGGGGAGAAAAGGTGAGGCCTTTAATCCCAGGAACACCATACCTACCGTCAAGCATGGTGGTGGTAGTATTATGCTCTGGGCCTGTTTTGCTGCCAATGGAACTGGTGCTTTACAGAGAGTAAATGGGACAATGACAAAGGAGGATTACCTCCAGATTATTCAGGACAACCTAAAATCATCAGCCCGGAGGTTGGGTCTTGGGCGCAGTTGGGTGTTCCAACAGGACAATGACCCCAAACACACGTCAAAAATGGTAAAGGAATGGCTAAATCAGGCTAAAATTAAAGTTTTAGAATGGTCTTCCCAAAGTCCTGACTTAAACGTGTGGACAATGCTGAAGAAACAAGTCCATGTCAAAAAAAACAACACATTTAGCTGAACTGCACCAACCTTATTGCAGTGAAACTTGCCAAGGGACTTGTAAGCAAATATTAATATTGCTGTATGTATACTTTTCACCCAGCAGATTTGGTCACATTTTCAGTAGACCCATAATAAATTTGAAAAAGAGCCAAACTTCATGAACTTTGACCATGACTGTAAGTAATATTACAGTGAATCACAGTAGTGTGGATGACAAACCATTATTTGCGTGTTTATGATCATAAAATGAGAATATATATGATAGCACACATTCGCTACAGTGTTTTAGGCTACTTTACTTGGACGTTAATGCCATTAAGATAATAATGTACACAGTACTGTATACAGGTGAAACTCAAAAAAGTTTAATTTCTTGCTAAAGATCATTCATGTCAGCGATTCAACTTAAAAAAATTTCCTATGTGATAAAATGATGAAAACCCGATTTTTTTCCGAGATTTTCAAGTTGAAGTGCTCAAAATCTGTAAATCGTAGTCACCAAAATGATATCAAAAGGCTTGAAATATCTTGGAAAATGAAACCAAAAAATTGAGTAGTTGGTTAATTAATGAACACTGATTGGTTAATTGAAAAAAATTAAATAAAATCAACATAAAACATTTTTTATTAAATTTGTTCATTGTCGTCAATTAATACATTTCCAATTACTCAATTTTTCATTTAATCTTCCAATTAATTTTCCAATTATTACCCAATTGGTAATTGTCTGTCAGACCCAGAAGAGCTCATTGGTCAACGCCCACAATGATTAATTATTCATGTTCCTATTCCCACCCATCCCAGCCTAGGAATTACGATGGTACACTTACCAACTTTAGCCTCGGCACACAGGAGGAGCTAACCCCCGAGGTTACCCTTGACTTTTGGATCATAGACTATTTATTTATTATTACCCATACTTACCTTTTTAACTATAAGTTAATTAACCCACTACCACTTAGCTTTACTCTGTGTGGGGGAGGTGAAACACCCCCACATTGTCCGGCGTCCCCACTCCTGCATTCTTTGGCTTGGCAAGCCGATCGACCTGACTGGGATTGAACCCAGCACCCTTTGATTGGGAGCTAGCTGTTTAACCATTCAGCTATTCTTGGTCTTCTTGAGGTAAGATTTGGGGCCCCAATGACATATTTATTTGAGAAGCTGTCTCAGAAAATTATGATATAAAACAGTAACTCCCCCAGCTGGAACTTTCCTAGTCACAGCTCGACCATGACTCGGATTAGAACGTAGTAACCTTTGATTGGGAGCTAGCTTCTATAACCACTCGGCTATCCTTTGTCTGCCAATTCAGAGTTTTCGGGCCCCAATGACATAACCTGTCCTAGTAAACTAGGATATAAAACAGCAACTCTTCCAGTTGGAGCTTTCCTAGTCACTGCACAACATGACGTGAATTTGAAACCAATCCCTTTTGAGTGAGAGTTAGCTGCCTTTACCACTCAGCTATCATTGGTCTGCTGGAGCCAAGATTTCGGGCCCCAATGACATATTTAATTGAGAAACTGTCTCAGTAAACTATGATACAAAAAAGTAACTCCTCCAGCCGGAGTTTACCCAGTCACTGCTCGGCCACGACTGGGATTTGACACCAGTCCTCTTTGATTGGAAGCTAGCTGCTTTAACCACTCAGCTACCCTTGGTTGGCTGAATATCCGATTTTTGTGCCCCTATGACATATTTAAATGAGAACCAGTCTCAGTTAACTACAAATGGACGTGTAGAAAAACACTGACTCTTTTGGCTGGAGCCTTGTAACCTGACCGGGATTCGTAACCAGAATCGAATCGTGGGACACCCAAAGATTCACAGCCCTAATAAAAACCCTTGTAACCGTTGTAACCTTCAAAGCCTCTAAAACAACGTCAAAACCCTCTAGCAACGTTTTATATACACACTGCAAGTATATATATAATGTAGTAACAGACACCTTCATAATAACATGTAATATGTACAATATCTACTGTATTTTGATCATTTTAATCAATGCTGGGACTGATTTCTTCAGCGCATTGATTTCTGTTTCCATAGCAACGCACATCTGACTTCTGGCAACAAATGTGTGTTCCTACTTACGAAAACAAAGGCCAGTGTTTTCTAATCACAGACATAGAAGACGACTATTTCTGGACAAATGAGGATTCACAATCGGAACTTTTTGAAGCTGAACATACTGAGGATGAACTGCCGCTTCTAGAAGCGAGCACGAAAAGAAGAGTGAAACGTTGGCGCAGACGGAAGCCGAGAGAGTGAGGTGAAAGTGACTTGACGCTGTGAATGTAGAACTTGGAGCCAAACTATTTTGACATAAATGGAGTGCTTACCAAAATAAACCGGACAAAAACTTTCACCGGACAACTGTCCGTCGAGTGACACACATTTTCATGTGTGTTATAACAACTACAGTGCATACACTGTCTGGCTAGCTGTGTACAAACAAAACTGTACTGTTGAGTGTTCATGTTTATCAGTCAGTACAGATTGGTGTTCTATCGCAGTGTTGTGCATTACAAACTCAAACACGTTTCTTGTTGTCGTAGAAGCTAGCTTATCTCTTGCTGTAGTTAGCTTTTTACGGCTAACACCGTAGCATGCCGATGTGTTAGTACGCTAGAAAAAGAGTTCCTCGGCGTTCGCTCTTACAATAACAATGTGGCTACAGTTTGGTTATAATACAGGTTATGGAATGTAAATGAAGTATTGTTGACGTTTTTGAACGCATTTTTAACGTGATTAAGAGTTAGAATAGATTGTTCCCATTAGCTGCATTGCTAGCCACCAAGAACGAGACGATTTTTACAAGTTAGAATGCAAAAAAACAAAACCTTTTGTCTTTTTGTCGCTCTTGATGATTGTGAACGATTGGCAAAATTCCCCAAAAAACTGCAGTTCTCCTTTAAAAGGATTAAATGTGCTTCCCCGTAAATATTTGTTAGTTATTAGATGAAATATTTATGCATCTTATCCTAAATTAACATGCATCGATCAGAATATAGAATAATTGTAGTCAGGCAAACAAACAATTGCAATATTTAGTTTCAAAAAGGACTTTAGACTTTAATACGGAGAGAAGGTATCAATATGAAAAAAAATAAGCAAGTGTCTTTATTTCATGTATTTGTTTATTTCTGGGAATAAAATAGGCCTCTAGGTAAAACCATGTACACAATTGCACTTTTATATACACAATGAAAATGAACACAACATATACAGTTTATACTTGGACATCTACATACAGGACGTAATGCGATTTAATGACAGCTGCCTACGCTCAATTTGTACACAACAACTAGTATTTTGGTCATTGAACAGTTTTTAAGTCATATACTTTTTAAATAAGTTTGAGGTATTTCTGGCATGATTACACAAAGAGCAGTAATGCTTGTGTTGGTTCTATTTACAGAGCAGCAATAGAGGGAGTCAGTGGTCCATCCAGGCAGGGCCACAGCAACAGAGGTACCATCTTTCCAGTCCGGAGGACTACGGAAGCCTGGAAGGGAAAATGAGAGTTAAGTAAAAAAAAAAAAGGAAGGAACTCCTCGGCAAAGTGGGGGCCTTCGTATTTCACCTCATCTCCTGTTGAAGGCCACCGGGAGTTCTCTGTTGGGGATCAATAATCCCGAGTGGATCACGTCCAGCGGGTCGCTGTCCGTCGCCTCGATCTCAAAGTCTCGGACCAGCTGAGGGAGAGACCAAACAAGTGTCAGGTCGAAGGATGTTGAGACACAAGTCTGAAGTCGTGGAGTTTGCTTCAGCTCAGCATGACAAGGTGATGTTTGTGAAGCTAAACTGCAAAGATGGCGAGGCCATAGCAGGTGAGAAGCAAATTTAACATTTTTAGGTCCTAAATTGACCATTTTCCAGCTTAAAATGGCCAAAAAATGTAAACAATTAATACTACCATAGTATTAGTAGTAGTAGTAGTAGTCATTCCTACTTTGCGGAAATGTATTTAGTGCGGTCATGTCCGGAACCAATTAACAGCGATTTTATGTGGCCTGCCACATTATTTAAAGTACCCTGCCACATCATTCAATTATGGCCCACCACGTTATTCAATGTGGCCTGCAACATCATTTAATGTGGTCTGCCGCAAGATTTAATGTGGTCCACTCCCGTCGTTTATAGTGGTCCACCACTTCATTTATGTGGTCCGCCACATCATTTAAGGTGGTCCACCACATCATTTAATGTGGTGTGGAACATCATTTTTTGTGGTCTGCCGCAAGATTTAAAGTGGTCCACCATATAATTTATAGTGGTCCACCACATTATTTATGTGGTCCACCACATCATTTAACGTGACGCACAACATCATTTAATGTGATGTGGAACATAATTTTTTGTGGTCTGCCACAAGATTTAAAGTGGTCCACCATATAATTTATAGTGGTCCGCCACATCATTTAACATGATTTTCCACGTCATTCAAGTGGGTCACCACCTTAATCAATGTGGCCTGCAACATCATTTAATGTGGTCTGCCGCAAGATTTAATGTGGTCCACTCCCGTCGTTTATAGTGGTCCACCACTTCATTTATGTGGGCCGCCACATCATTTAAGGTGGTCCACCACATCATTTAATGTGGTCTGCAACATCAGTTTTTGTGGTCTGCCGCAAGATTTAAAGTGGTCCACCATATAATTTATAGTGATCCACCACATTATCTATGTGGTCCGCCACATCATTTAAGTGGTCCGCCACATCATTTAACGTGATCCACCACATCAATTAATGTGGTCCACCACAGAATTTAACATGATCCACCACATCATTTAATGTGGTCTGCAACATCATTCAATGTGGTCTGCCGCAAGATTTAAAGTGGTCCAGCATATAATTTATAGTGGTCCACCACATTATTTATGTGGTCCGCCACATCATTTAAGTGGTCCGCCACGTCATTTAAGGTGGTCCACCACATCATTTAACGTAATGCACCACATCATTTAATGTGGTCTGCAACATAATTTTTTGTGGTCTGTCGCAAGATTTAAAGTGGTCCACCATATAATTTATAGTGGTCCACCACATTATTTATGTGGTCCGCCACATCATTTAAGTGGTCCGCCACATCATTTAACGTGAGCTACCACATCAATTAATGTGGTCCACCACAGAATTTAACGTGATCCACCACATAAGTTAATGTGGTCTTTCACATCATTTAATGTGGTCTTTCACATCATTTAATGAAGGCCAACACATCATTTGAGTGGCCCGCCAAATAATTTATTGTGGTCCTCCGCATCATTCAAGGTGGCAAACCCACATTGTTCAATGTGGCCTGAAACATTATTCAATGTGGTCTTCCACATCATTTAATGTGGTCTGTCGCAAGAATTAACGTGATCCACCACGCAATTAGAATTGGTCCACCAAATAATCTAATGGGGTCTTCCACATCATTCAAAGTGGCCCACTACATTATTCACTGTGGCCCGAAACGCCATTTAACGTAGTCTTCCACGTCAATTAAAAATGGCCTACTACATTATTCACTGTGGTCAGCCACGTTATTCAGTGTGGCCTGCACTGTCATTCAAAGTGGTCCACCACATCATTTTATGTGGTCCGCCACAACATTTAACGTAATCTTCTACGTCATTCAAGTGGGTCATCACCTCAATCAATGTGGTCTGCAACCTCTTTTTATGCGGTCTGCCGCAAGATTTAATGTGGCCCACCACTTCATTTAAGTGGTCTTTCACATGATTTAAAGTGGTCTTTCACATTATTCAATGTGGCTGGTAACGTCGTTCAATGTGTTCTGCCATATCATTCAAAGTAGTCTTCCACATCATTTAATGTGGTCTTCCACATCATTTAAAATTGATCCACTACATTATTCACTGTGGTTGGCCATATAATTAAATTGGCCTCCAACGTCATTCAAAGTGTTCCGCCACATCGTTTTATGTGGTCCGCCACATCATTAAACGTAATCTTCTACGTCATTCAAGTGGGTCATCACCTCAATCAATGTGGCCTGCAACGTCATTCATTGTGGTCCACCACATCATTTAAGTGGCCCACCATGTCATTCAATGTGGTCTGCAACCTCATTTTATGTAGTCGGCCGCAAGATTTATTGTGGTCCCCCACGTCCTTTAAGTGGTCCGCCACATCATTTATTGTGGTCTTTCACATGATTTAAATGTGGCCGGTAACGTCGTTC
>NC_084550.2:59170000-59175000 GCF_033978685.3 Nerophis lumbriciformis | reverse complement strand
ACTGCACTGCAAAAACTAAAATCTAAGTAAGATCAAATATCTCAAATAAGGGTGATATTTGCTTATTTTCTGTCTGATAAGATAATTCTTCTCACTAAGCAGATTTTATGTTAGAGTCTTTTACAAACCCCGTTTCCACATGAGTTGGGAAATTGTGTTAGATGTAAATATAAATGGAATACAATGATTTGCAAATCATTTTCAACCCATATTCAGTTGAATATGCTACAAAGACAACATATTTGATGTTCAAACTGATAAACATTTTTTTTTGGCAAATAATCATTAACTTTAAAATTTGATGCCAGCAACACGTGACAAAGAAGTTGGGAAAGGTGGCAATAAATACTGATAAAGTTGAGGAATGCTCATCAAACACTTATTTGGAACATCCCACAGGTTGTTGTGTTGCCATCCAAGCAACGTTACCATGGACACCCCTGCTTATTTCAGCAAGACAATGCCAAGCCACGTGTTACATCAACGTGGCTTCATAGTAAAAGAGTGCGGGTACTAGACTGGCCTGCCTGTAGTCCAGATCTGTCTCCCATTGAAAATGTGTGGTGCATTATGAAGCCTAAAATACCACAACGGAGACCCCCGAACTGTTGAACAACTTAAGCTGTACATCAAGCAAGAATGGGAAAGAATTCCACCTGAGAAGCTTAAAAAATGTGTCTCCTCAGTTCCCAAACGTTTACTGAGTGTTGTTAAAAGGAAAGGTGATGTAACACAGTGGTGAACATGCCCTTTCCCAACTACTTTGGCACGTGTTGCTGCCATGAAATTCTAAGTTAATTATTATTTGCAAAAAAAAAAAAAAAGTTTATGAGTTTGAACATCAAATATCTTGTCTTTGTAGTGCATTCAATTGAATATGGGTTGAAAAGGATTTGCAAATCATTGTATTCTGTTTATATTTACATCTAACACAATTTCCCAACTCATATGGAAACGGGGTTTGGTCCTAAATGATCTCAGTATGATATTACAGCTTGTTGCTAAGATTTGATTACTTATATTGAGTAAAACATGCTTGAAACTAGAATATCAACTGTTGCAAAGCTGTGTCATCAACACTCACTCAGTATAAAACTACTTTTTTAAAGTACCGTATTTTTCGGACTATAAGATGCAGTTTTTTTCATAGTTTGGGCTCCAGTGCGACTTATATATGTTTTTTTCCTTCTTTATTATGCATTTTCGACAGGTGCGACTTATACTCCGGTGCGACTTATACTCCGAAAAATACGGTAATAATTTCTTATTTCAAGCATGAAAAAAAAAATCATGACTTTGACACAATTGTGTCTCATAATTAAAACAGATGACAGCCAAATGGACTTTGCTGTTTTATTTTCAATGAAACAAGAGAAAATAGGTACTCATATAGTAGTACAGTTAGCACAGTACAGTAAACTGACAGTTAATATTTAAACATTTAACATGTGACATTTCTAACAACTTTGAACAGAAATAGTTCATGCACATTCAGATAAATTCCTCAAAATTACAATAATAAAATGTTTTGGCCGGGGCCCGGGCTGTATATATGCGCACTAATTGACTGAAAGAGCACGCACTTGGCGCGATGATGTCATGTTGTCGATGGAAAAGTGCATTTTTAGACAATATGATTTGCCCGAGAGTAACAAGCGGTTGCCTTGTTGCCTTTCCATTAAGAACAATAAATTCGTTTTTAGTATAAGTTTGCTGGTTTCATGAAATGTAATGCCGAGCGCATATCATTATGTCAAGATAATGGCACTAGCATTTACTTCATTTAAGAATATTTTTCAACATATTGAGCAAAAAGGTCTCTTTTTTTTCTACCAAGAAAAGTGCACTTGTTATTAGTGAGAATATACTTATTTTAAGGTATTTTGGGGTTCATTGAGGTTAGCTAATTTTACTTGTTTTGGAAAGTCTTGACAAGCCAAATTTTCTTGTTCTATTGGCAGATCATTTTGCTTAGTTCAAATAAAATACCCCTCATTTTTGTATTTTTTTCCCTTGTTTTTGAACACTGAGTTTTCTTGCAGTGTGCAAAGAGTGTCAGGTCGGGCTGTCAATCTTCGGACGATTCTCGAGTCAAACCAGTTCTCGATTCAACATTTTCTAATAACAATGGATGCCGGTTCTATGAACAACTGCTCTACGTTCCTCCATTAGATAGACAAACAGCTCTGAAAGTGTTTTAAATCAGTAGTCCCCAACCACCGGTCCGGGGCGTGACGCATTTGCTACCGGGCCGCACAGAAACATTAATTAATTTATAAACTAACACATTTTCTCCAACTTAACTTCCGTCTGTCTCACTAAACACACCAATAAGCTTGTTTATAGACATACAGGTATATTACAACTCCTGACAGGAAGTTGCCATTTGTTATAGTATATTAAAACCTCTAAAGGCCTTAGTGGCCACATGCGTGGACAGCACCTTTTAGCTCTTATTTCCAAAATTGTGTACACTACTGAATTGGGGTCTTATGGCCGCTTATGTGGACACTTATACTGCCATCTGGTGGTGTCAGAAGAGTATAACATACAATGGAATTTGGAACAAAAAGTGTAAAAATAAAAATTAGCATGTCACTAAATATGAAGTACACGTTTGTGTACTTATGGACTAAGTACATCATATTAAAAGATGATTCTTAGTTTTTTATTCTAATTAGGTTGCACATTAATGAACATATACCAGTTTTAAGTGTCAGGTTGTAGCCAAAGGCTAATTTTCATCTGCAGGGTCATTGGGGGTTCTTCACTTGTTTGACCTCAGGACCTACACTACAGGGGGACCCGGGGGGCCCACTCCAATATTAACACTGAATTAGTAATCTTACTCTTCATTTTGATCATATTAAATACAATAAAATATCTGACCTACTTACAGTTCCCTACCTTGTAAAATGATATAAAAGCATGTGTTAATCACAAAGATTAAAATATGAATTTAACAAATAAACCTTAGACTTAGGTCAGACTGATTAGACAAAATACATTCACATACAATATACATTATGTTCTGCTAAAATAAATGAACTAAATTAATAATAAATATGTTTTTTCAACTAAACTATCAATACAATTAAAGTGCGAATGAAAATATCACTTTAGTCATAATTATTGCTGTGTTTGAATTTGGGAACATAAAACACTGTACTTTAACAAAGTGATTATTGGCGTACCACAGTTTGAATCATTTTTATCTTAAACTGTGACGGCCACAGCCTGGTCTCCTCACTTGATTGAGCTCAACGTTCACCCGCTCACCCCCATTGCTCCGGTTTCTGCAAATATTTGTCCCTGCCTCTGAGGTCAGGCCGTTTACTACGACTCTGGCTGCGATCATCTGGTTCATGCGCGCTAAACACGGCAGCGGGAGGGCGACTGTACCTGTGCTGAAAATGCGGTCCCAGGCCAGGGTGTGGTCCTGCCACGTCTTGGTGTTGAGGCTCTTGTGGAGCTCCACGGGCGTGACCATCATCATGCCGAACGTGCTCATCATCTGCCACACCCAGAGAGAGAGAGAGGCTCTTTTAGTCCAATCCTCACCTCCATTTATTACCTGGGTCAAGTTAGCCCCGCCCACCTTGTCCAAATCTACCCCAACTTGTCCCAATAGTTTGTGCTACATTTGTGCTGCAAAACATGTTGGTCTAAATATCCTTTTTAAGTCGTTACCGTTTTATGTTATTAACGTGTAATAACGTGTTATTAACCATAACTAGACCCCATCCCCCACCCACCACCCAAATTGTCCCAAAGGTTTGTGTTACATTTGTGCTGCAAAACGTGTTGGTTTTAAATATAATTTTTAAGTTGTTACGGTTTTAAGTTATTAACGTGTAATAACATGTTATTAATCATAACTAGACCCCCCACCCCCCACCCTCTGCTCCCACCCACCCAACTTGTCAGGTGAACCCGATGAACCCGGAGGCCTCTACAAAAGCAATACTCCAACAACGTCACTGGCCTCAGATCATATACACTAGTGACGTAATCAGTGGACGCACAGAAGAAAAAATCTATTTCTTGCTTCTGACTTTCCACGGCAGCACGTTTCTTTTTTGGATCTTGTTGTTTGGAAGCGCCACCAAAGCCAAAGTGTGTTGGAACACTAGTAAATAACTCAGATCTTGCATTTCCAGTGGAACTTGTCAGGAGGTGTGGCTTACTAAGACAACATTACTGGTGCAGATCTGGAATTTTCCCCATAGGACACGGGTGTCAAACTCAAGGCCCGGGGGCCACATCTGGCCCGCCACACTTCATCTTTCCTACCAAATGTAGTCACTGTTTACAATTTTGGCAGGAAAAATAAATGGAATGCATAAAATGGCAGATGTTTTAAACTTTTAAAATATTATATTATTATTAGAGGCATGACTCTTCATTCCGATTGTTGGGCTGACAATTTGATTCAGAATCGATTCTCCATTCAACACAATTCTCACAGTGTTATTTGTTAGGGCTGTGAGTCTTTGAGTACCACACGATTCGATTCCATCCTTGGGTGTAACGATTCGGTTCAGAATCGATTCAACACGATTCTTGAGTCAAAACCCACACTTTTTTTAAATAACATTGGGTGCCAGTTTTACGATTAATTACCTCCATCCATCCATCCATCCATCCATCCATTTTCTACCGTTTGTCCCTTTCGGGGTGGCGGGGGGTGCTGGAGCCTATCTCAGCTACACATGGGCGGAAGGCGGGGTACACCCTGGACAAGTCGCCACGATTAATTACATTTCTCCATAAAATAGATGGCTCTGATACATTTCTGTATTAATTAAATGAAAAAATGGTTTTGTTTAATAAAATTCAACCCAAACATTTGTTAAAGTCAAATAATTGTATTTTATTTTTCCCCCCAAAAATCAATTTTAGATTTACAAAAAAGAATCACGATTCATTCGAAAATCTTTTTTTTTTTTTTTTTTTGGACACACCTATTATTTGTATTATTTTGTATCATAACTTTGTAT
>NC_084550.2:59145000-59165000 GCF_033978685.3 Nerophis lumbriciformis | reverse complement strand
TGGTCATTTCCCAACCAATATTCTACAACACAAATACTCAAACATAATGTTGAAACAACATACTGTACTTTTTGACGATGTTTAATCAATGTTGGGTTCTGACGTTGAATTGACCATTGAATTTTGGTCATTTCCCAACCAATATTCTACAAAACATATACCTAAAACATAACATTAAAACAACATGCTTTTTGACAACATTTAATCAATGCTGGGGTCTGATATTGATTTGACCATTGAATTTTGGTCATTTCCCAACCAATATTCTATAACATAAATACAACGTTGAAACAACATGCTTTTTGGCGACGCTTAATCAATGTCAGGTTGTGACGTTGATTTGACCATTGAATTTTGGTCATTTCTCAACCAATATTCAACAACACAAATCCAACGTTGAAACAACATGCTTTTTGACAACGTTTATTCAATGTTGGGTTCTGACGTTGATTTGACCATTGAATTTTGGTCATTTCCCAACCAATATCCTACAAAATAAATACAACGTTGAAACAACATACTTTTTGACGACGTTTAATAAATGTTGGGTTCTAACATTGATTTGATAATTGAAATTTGGTCATTTCCCAACTAATATTCTACAAAGCATATACCCCAACATAAAGTTGAAACAACATGCTTTTTGACAACATTTAATCAATGTTGGGGTCTGATGTTAGTTTGACCATTGAAATGTGGTCATTTCCCAAACAATATTCTACCAAACATACACTCAAAACATAGCGTTGAAATCTGCGATGAGGTGGCGATTTGTCCGGGGTGTACCCCACGTTTTGCCCGAATGCAGCTGAGATAGGCTCCAGCGCCCCCCGCGACCCCGAAAGGGACAAGCGGTAGAAAATGGATGGATGGATGGATATTCTACAAAACATATACTTAAAACATAACATTAAAACAACATGCTTTTTGACAACATTTAATCAATGTTGGGTTCTGATGTTGATTTGACCATTGAATTTTGGTCATTTCCCAACCAATATTCTACAACACAAATACTCAAACATAATGTTGAAACAACATGCTTTTTGATGACATGTATTCAATGTCAGATTGTGACGTTGATTTGACCATTGAAATTTGGTCATTTCCCTACCAATATTCTACAAAACATATACCTAAAACATAACATTAAAACAACATGCTTTTTGACAACATTTAATCAATGCTGGGGTCTGATATTGATTTGACCATTGAATTTTGGTCATTTTCCAACCAATATTCTACAACATAAATACAACGTTGAAACAACATGCTTTTTGACAACGTTTAATCAATGTTGGGTTTTGATGTTGATTTGACCATTGAATTTTGGTCATTTCCCAACCAATATTCTACAAAACATATACTCAAACATAACGTTGAAACAACATGCTTTTTGGCGACGCTTAATCAATGTCAGGTTGTGACGTAGATTTGACCATTGAATTTTGGTCATTTCTGAACCAATATTCTACAAAAGAATATACTCAAACATAACATTAAAACAACATGCTTTTTGACGGTGTTTAATCAATGTTGGGTTTTGACGTTGATTTGATCATTGAATTTTGGTCATTTCCCAACCAATATCCTACAACACAAATATTCAAACATAACGTTGAAACAACATGCTTTTTGACAACGTTTAATCAATGTTGGGTTCTGATGTTGACTTGACCATTGAAATTTGGTCATTTCCCAACCAATATTCTACAAAACATATAGAACATGCTTTTTGCAACATGTATTCAATGTCAAGTTATGACGTTGATTTGACCATTGAATTTTGGTCATTTCCCAACCAATATTCTACAAAACATATACCTAAAACATAACATTAAAACAACATGCTTTTTGACAACATTTAATCAATGCTGGGGTCTGATATTGATTTGACCATTGAATTTTGGTCATTTCCCAACCAATATTCTACAACATAAATACAACGTTGAAACAACATGATTTTCGACAACGTTTATTCAATGTCAAGTTCTGACGTTGATTTGACCATTGAATTTTGGTCATTTTCCAACCAATATTCTATAACATAAATACAACGTTGAAACAACATGCTTTTTGGCGATGCTTAATCAATGTCAGGTTGTGACGTTGATATGACCATTGAAATTTGGTCATTTCTGAAACAATATTCTACAAAAGAATATACTCAAACATAACATTAAAACATGCTTTTTGGCGACGCTTAATCAATGTCAGGTTGTGACGTTGAGTTGACCATTGAATTTTGGTCATTTCCCAACCAATATTCTACAACATAAATACAACGTTGAAACAACATGATTTTCGACAACGTTTATTCAATGTCAAGTTCTGACGTTGATTTGACCATTGAATTTTGGTCATTTTCCAACCAATATTCTATAACATAAATACAACGTTGAAACAACATGCTTTTTGGCGACGCTTAATCAATGTCAGGTTGTGACGTTGATTTGACCATTGAAATTTGGTCATTTCTGAACCAATATTCTACAAAAGAATATACTCAAACATAACATTAAAACATGCTTTTTGGCGACGCTTAATCAATGTCAGGTTGTGACGTTGATTTGACCATTGAATTTTGGTCATTTCTCAACCAATATTCAACAACACAAATCCAACGTTGAAACAACATGCTTTTTGACAACGTTTATTCAATGTTGGGTTCTGACGTTGATTTGACCATTGAATTTTGGTCATTTCCCAACCAATATCCTACAAAATAAATACAACGTTGAAACAACATACTTTTTGACAACGTTTAATAAATGTTGGGTTCTGATGTTGACTTGACCATTGAAATTTGGTCATTTCCCAACCAATATTCTACAAAACATATAGAACATGCTTTTTGCAACATGTATTCAATGTTAAGTTCTGACGTTGATTTGACCATTGAAATTTGGTCATTTCCCAACCAATATTCTACAACACAAATACAACGTTGAAACAACATGCTTTCGACGGTGTTTCATCAATGTTGGGTTCTGATGTTGATTTGACCATTGAATTTTGGTCATTTCCCAACCAATATTCTACAACACAAATACTCAAACATAACGTTGAAACAACATACTTTTTGACGACGTTTAATCAATGTTGGGTTCTGACGTTGATTTGACCATTGAATTTTAGTCATTTCCCAACCAATATTCTACAAAACATATACCTAAAACATAACATTAAAACAACATGCTTTTTGACAACATTTAATCAATGCTGGGGTCTGATATTGATTTGACCATTGAATGTTTGTCATTTCCCAACCAATATTCTACAACATAAATACAACGTTGAAACAACATACTTTTTGACAACGTTTAATCAATGTTGGGTTTTGATGTTGATTTGACCATTGAATTTTGGTAATTTCCCAACCAATATTCTACAAAACATATACTCAAACATAACGTTGAAACAACATGCTTTTTGGCGACGCTTAATCAATGTCAGGTTGTGACGTTGATTTGACCATTGGATTTTGGTCATTTCTCAACCAATATTCTACAAAAGAATATACTCAAACATAACATTGAAACAAATGCAATAGATGCAAATGCAATAGATGGTAAAGAATGTGCGGCCGCAGTATTCATGGACTTAACAAAAGCGTTTGACACAATTAATCATGATATTTTAATACGAAAATTAGAACGATATGGCATCAGAGGTTTGGTATTGAATTGGGTAAGAAGTTATTTAACCAACAGGGAGCAATGTGTAAAGATGGGTGAAAATATGTCAACACGGCTAGATATATCCTGTGGTGTACCCCAGGGGTCAATACTGGGACCAAGATTGTTCAATCTTTATATAAACGACATTTGTAAGGTTACGAAGGACTTAAAGTTGGTTTTATTTGCAGACGACACAACTGCTTTCTGTTCAGGAGAGAGCACACAGAAGATAATACAAATAATAACAGAAGAAATGAACAAATTAAAAAGATGGTTTGACAAAAACAGACTATCTTTGAATCTCAGTAAAACTAAAATAATGCTATTTGGTAATAGTAGAAAAGAGCATCATACACAAATACAAATAGACGAAGTAGACATAGAAAGGGTAAAAGAAACTAGATTTTTGGGAGTATTAATAGATGATCAAATGAACTGGAAATCTCATATACAAAACATACAACATAAGGTGGCAAAAAACATTTCAATAATGAATAAAGCAAAATATGTCCTGGGCCAAAAATCACTACATATTCTCTACTGCTCGCTAGTGTTACCATATCTGAGTTATTGTGCAGAAATATGGGGAAATAACTACAAATGTGCGCTACATTCGCTAACCGTGTTACAAAAAAGATCAGTTAGAATAATACATAATGTTGGATATAGAGAACACACAAACCCTTTATTTATTAAGTCAGAAATATTAAAGTTTGGTGATTTGGTAAAATTGCAAACAGCTAAAATGATGTACAAAGCAAACTATAACCTGCTACCAAATAATGTACAACAATTCTTCTCAACTAAAGAGGAGAAATATAACCTTAGAGGAAAAAATAATTTGAAACATTTATATGCACGTACAACACTTAAAACTTTTAGCATATCAGTATGTGGAATTAAATTATGGAATGGATTAAGTAAAGAAGTTAAAAATTGTACTGATATGATCCAGTTTAAGAGGTTGTTCAAAATAATAGTGCTTACAGAGTACAAAAAAGAAGAATTATGAGAAATACTTTCAACCTTATTGAAAATAAGATATTCTTCATCTCAGTATGTTAATAATGACTGAATTAATTAATTAATTACATATTACAAAACTGTTGTATACTAATTCATAGATGTTATTTTATTATATAAAAAGGTCAGTAAATGATTCTATATATTTGTAAATGCTTGAAGTGGGAAAGGGGTAGGATTGAATAAGCTTTGCTTCTTCCTACTCCTTTTCGGGCATGATGTAAAATGAAATGATATGAAATTGTGTGATGTATTATGATGTAAGTGTGTTCATGTTCGAAATAAACTAAAGAAAGAAAGAAACAACATGCTTTTTGACGGTGTTTAATCAATGTTGGGTTTTGACGTTGATTTGATCATTGAATTTTGGTCATTTCCCAACCAATATTCTACAACACAAATACTCAAACATAATGTTGAAACAACATACTTTTTGACGACGTTTAATCAATGTTGGGTTCTGACGTTGATTTGACCATTGAATTTTGGTCATTTCCCAACTAATATTCTACAAAGCATATACCCCAACATAAAGTTGAAACAACATGCTTTTTGACAACATTTAATCAATGTTGGGGTCTGATGTTAGTTTGACCATTGAAATTTGGTCATTTCCCAAACAATATTCTACCAAACATACACTCAAAACATAGCGTTGAAATCTGCGATGAGGTGGCGATTTGTCCGGGGTGTACCCCACGTTTTGCCCGAATGCAGCTGAGATAGGCTCCAGCGCCCCCCGCGACCCCGAAAGGGACAAGCGGTAGAAAATGGATGGATGGATGGATATTCTACAAAACATATACTTAAAACATAACATTAAAACAACATGCTTTTTGACAACATTTAATCAATGTTGGGTTCTGATGTTGATTTGACCATTGAATTTTGGTCATTTCCCAACCAATATTCTACAACACAAATACTCAAACATAACGTTGAAACAACATGCTTTTTGATGACATGTATTCAATGTCAGATTGTGACGTTGATTTGACCATTGAAATTTGGTCATTTCCCAACCAATATTCTACAAAACATATACCTAAAACATAACATTAAAACAACATGCTTTTTGACAACATTTAATCAATGCTGGGGTCTGATATTGATTTGACCATTGAATTTTTGTCATTTCCCAACCAATATTAAACAACACAAATACAACGTTGAAACAACATACTTTTTGACAACGTTTAATCAATGTTGGGTACTGATATTGATTTGACCATTGAATTTTGGTCATTTTCCAACCGATATTCTACAACATAAATACAACGTTGAAACAACATGCTTTTTGACAACGTTTAATCAATGTTGGGTTTTGATGTTGATTTGACCATTGAATTTTGGTCATTTCCCAACCAATATTCTACAAAACATATACTCAAACATAACGTTGAAACAACATGCTTTTTGGCGACGCTTAATCAATGTCAGGTTGTGACGTAGATTTGACCATTGAATTTTGGTCATTTCTGAACCAATATTCTACAAAATAATATACTCAAACATAACATTAAAACAACATGCTTTTTGACGGTGTTTAATCAATGTTGGGTTTTGACGTTGATTTGATCATTGAATTTAGGTCATTTCCCAACCAATATTCTACAACACAAATATTCAAACATAACGTTGAAACAACATGCTTTTTGACAACGTTTAATCAATGTTGGGTTCTGATGTTGACTTGACCATTGAAATTTGGTAATTTCCCAACCAATATTCTACAAAACATATAGAACATGCTTTTTGCAACATGTATTCAATGTTAAGTTCTGACGTTGATTTGACCATTGAAATTTGGTCATTTCCCAACCAATATTCTACAACACAAATACAACGTTGAAACAACATGCTTTCGACGGTGTTTAATCAATGTTGGGTTCTGATGTTGATTTGACCATTGAATTTTGGTCATTTCCCAACCAATATTCTACAACACAAATACTCAAACATAACGTTGAAACAACATACTTTTTGACGACGTTTAATCAATGTTGGGTTCTGACATTGATTTGACCATTGAATTTTAGTCATTTCCCAACCAATATTCTACAAAACATATACCTAAAACATAACATTAAAACAACATGCTTTTTGACAACATTTAATCAATGCTGGGGTCTGATATTGATTTGACCATTGAATGTTTGTCATTTCCCAACCAATATTCTACAACATAAATACAACGTTGAAACAACATACTTTTTGACAACGTTTAATCAATGTTGGGTTTTGATGTTGATTTGACCATTGAATTTTGGTAATTTCCCAACCAATATTCTACAAAACATATACTCAAACATAACGTTGAAACAACATGCTTTTTGGCGACGCTTAATCAATGTCAGGTTGTGACGTTGATTTGACCATTGGATTTTGGTCATTTCTCAACCAATATTCTACAAAAGAATATACTCAAACATAACATTGAAACAACATGCTTTTTGACGGTGTTTAATCAATGTTGGGTTTTGACGTTGATTTGATCATTGAATTTTGGTCATTTCCCAACCAATATTCTACAACACAAATACTCAAACATAACGTTGAAACAACATACTTTTTGACGACGTTTAATCAATGTCGGGTTCTGACATTGATTTGACCATTGAATTTTGGTCATTTCCCAACCAATATTCTACAAAACATATACCTAAAACATAACATTAAAACAACATGGTTTTTGACAACATTTAATCAATGCTGGGGTCTGATATTGATTTGACCGTTGAATTTTTGTCATTTCCCAACCAATATTCTACAACACAAATACAACGTTGAAACAACATGCTTTTTGACGACGTTTATTCAATGTCAAGTTCTGACGTTGATTTGACCATTGAATTTTGGTCATTTTCCAACCAATATTCTACAACATAAATACAACGTTGAAACAACATACTTTTTGACAACGTTTAATCAATGTTGGGTTTTGATGTTGATTTGACCATTGAATTTTGGTCATTTCCCAACCAATATTCTACAAAACATATACTCAAACATAACGTTGAAACAACATGCTTTTTGGCGACGCTTAATCAATGTCAGGTTGTGACGTTGATTTGACCATTGAATTTTGGTCATTTCTGAACCAATATTCTACAAAAGAATATACTCAAACATAACATTAAAACAACATGCTTTTTGACGGTGTTTAATCAATGTTGGGTTTTGACGTTGATTTTATCATTGAATTTTGGTCATTTCCCAACCAATATTCTACAACACAAATATTCAAACATAACGTTGAAACAACATGCTTTTTGACAACGTTTAATCAATGTTGGGTTCTGATGTTGACTTGACCATTGAAATTTGGTCATTTCCCAACCAATATTCTACAAAACATATAGAACATGCTTTTTGCAACATGTATTCAATGTCAAGTTCTGACGTTGATTTGACCATTGAATTTTGGTCATTTCTCAACCAATATTCTACAAAACATATATACTCAAAACATAACGTTGAAACAACATGCTTTTTGACGACGTTTAGTCAGTGTTAGGTCCTGTCGTTGATTTGACCATTGAATTTTGGTCATTTCCCAACCAATATTCCATCCATCCATCCATCTATCTTCTTCCGCTTATCCGAGGTCGGGTCGCGGGGGCAGCAGCCTAAGCAGGGAACCCAGACTTCCCTCTCCCCAGCCACTTCGTCCAGCTCCTCCCAGGGGATCCCGAGGCATTCCCAGGCCAGCCGGGAGACATAGTCTTCCCAACGCGTCCTGGGTCTTCCCCGTGGCCTCCTACCGGTCGCACGTGCCCTAAACACCTCCCTAGGGAGGTGTTCGGGTGGCATCCTGACCAGATGCCCGAACCACCTCATCTGGCTCCTCTCCATGTGGAGGAGCAGCGGCTTTACTTTGAGCTCCCCCCGGATGGCAGAGCTTCTCACCCTATCTCTAAGGGAGAGCCCTGCCACCCGGCGGAGGAAACTCATTTCGGCCGCTTGTACCCGTGATCTTGTCCTTTCGGTCATGATCAATATTCTATAACACAAATAAAACGTTGAAACAACATGCTTTTTGACAACATTTATTGCAATGGCCAAACAGCTCAATTTATGTTTCATCTGACCACAGAACTTTCCTCCAGAAGGTCTTACCTTTGTCCATGTGATGTCAGATGAAACACAAATTGAGCTGTTTGGCCACAATACCCAGCAATATGAGTGGAGGAGAAAAGGTGAGGCCTTTAATCCCAGGAACACCAATTCCTACCGTCAAGCATGGTGGTGGTAGTATTATGCTCTGGGCCTGTTTTGCTGCCAATGGAACTGGTGCTTTACAGAGAGTAAATGGGACAATGAAAAAGGAGGAGTACCTCCAAATTCTTCAGGACAACCTAAAATCATCAACCCGGAGGTTGGGTCTTGGGCGCAGTTGGGTGTTCCAACAGGACAATGACCCCAAACACACGTCAAAAGTGGTAAAGGAATGGCTAAATCAGGCTAAAATGAAGGTTTTAGAATGGCCTTCCCAAAGTCCTGACTTAAACGTGTGGACAATGCTGAAGAAACAAGTCCATGTCAGAAAAGCAACACATTTAGCTGAACTGCACTAATTTTGTCAAGAGGAGTGGTCAAAAATTCAAGCAGAAGCTTGTGGATGGCTACCAAAAGCACCTTATTGCAGTGAAACTTGCCAAGGGACATGTAAGCAAATATTAACATTACTGTATGTATGCTTTTGACCCAGCACATTTGCTCACATTTTCAGTAGACCCATAATAAATTCATAAAAGAACCAAACTTCATGAATGCTTTTTGTGACCAACAAGTATGTGCTCCAATCCCTCTATCGACAGCCATGACATTATGTTCTTTACAAGTGTATGTACATTTTTGATCGCAACTGTATGTATGTGTATATATATATATATATATATATATATATATATATATATATATATATATATATATATATATATATATATACACACGTTAGGTCAGGAAAAAACACAGAGGCTATATCATCCCTACAAGCCTGTTTCGCATGTTTCCCTGCTCGTCAGGGGATTTCATAAGGATGAAATAGCCTCTGTGTTTTTTCCTGACCTAACGTATATTCCGCTCTACCCCGGTATTGAGCACTGTATAACAGATAAACCACAGAAACCTCGACTATATATATATATATATATATATATATATATTTTTTTAATTTATTTATATATTTTTTCTTCATCATTTCTGTATATGTATGTACAGTACAGGCCACCTTCTCATTCGCAACACAACTGATGATCCCAAGCCCATTGATAAAGCAAGAAATTCCACTAACCAACCCTGATAAGGCACACCTGTGAAGTGAAAACCATTTCAGGTGACTACCTCTTGAAACTCATCGAGATAATGCCAAGAGAGTGCAGAGCAGTAATCCGAGCAAAGGGTGGCTATTTTGAAGAAAGTAGAATATAAAACATGTTTTCAGTTATTTCACCTTTTTTTGTTAAGTACATAACTCCACATGTGTTCATTCGTAGTTTTGATGCCTTCAGTGACAATCTACAATGTAAATAGTCATGAAAATAAAGAAAACACATTGAATGAGAAGGTGTGTCCAAACTTTTGGCCTGTACTGATATATATATGTATATATATATATATATATATATCTATATATCTATATATATATATATATATATATATATATATATATATATGTACATATATATTGTCTTGTCCCCACAATTTGCCCCTCTCTGGCTTCTTCTTCTTCTTCTTTCAAGCCCCTCCTGCTCTGGTCCGGCTGCGCTAAACACTAAATATATCCAAACATTTAATAAAGTAAAATACAAATAAGGCAACAAGAGAAGTATCGCACACTTCTCTTTTCTAAAGTAAATCTGTACAGCAGATATGATCATCTACATCAACAATATGATTTGCCTTTGTTTTTTATCGCAACATTCAACTTTTCTGTAAATGACTGGCAGCTGTGATTTCAATGTAAAAAAATGCAGCAAATAAGAAATGACATGAGAAATTACAGTTGGTTGTCATGGATTGTATTAATAAGCAACTGAATATAGTCAGTTATAAAGGAAATAACCAAGCCAAACAAAAAATGTCCATGATCTCTGATCAGCGATTGAACCGAACAAATAACTTATCTAAGTAAATCCCTGTTTGCAATTACAGAATCAAAATTGTTTAACCCAACTCATGAATGTTTTGCATCTCCTCGACAATGTTCTGGATAGTGGAAAAAGGTACTAGATACTGTCCTTGTAATTTCATGTAGAATAAAGAGACATTTGTGAGAATCATCCTCAGATGTATCCGTGTCACTTTCCTTTGTGCCTGCCCCCGACACTTAGGGGCCAAAGTCATGTGATTCGGTTTGAACAGGTGATAGGATAGGATAGACTTTATTTATTCCACAATAGGGAAATGATGTGGTTGCGGTGCAGGTATAAAAAGCCCCCCCAAAAAACAGTAAAACATGACAACAAAAGGGAAACATTAAAGAACACAAAATACATCAAATACATTAAAACAAGCACAGAGCTGATGCAACCAGCTACCATTTCATCGGCACTTTTTCTACAAACCGCTACAAAAGCAAAACAACAAAAAACGAAAAAATTTGGGGTGTAACACTATTATAGGTACCGCGTTATTGCAGTTTCAAAATCATCACAATAATGCCGTGACGTCTGACAGTATGAACGAAAACTTAAGTGAGTGTAGTTTTATTTCTGGCGCTTTTGTATTGGCGGTCTAAAAATAAAATACATCAGCCATTATCCTTTGCACAGCGCGGGACCGCGGTAAGAGAGACGGACGAAGCATGTGTGATCGGAGTAGATACAATCAATTGTTTTTTTATAAATAAATGATAAATGGGTTATACTTGTATAGCACTTTTCTACCTTCAAGAATTGAATTTTCTCTGTCATTTGTATACAATGGTTTCTTTAAAAAGTAGGGGAAAAATCGGAAAACATTGTAAATGAAATTGTTTGTTAAAAAATCGGGGATTTTATTTTTAAGCCATATCGCCCAAGTCTACCGAGACGTCATCAACGCATTCGATTCTGATTCATTCCGATTCTAAACTGATTCATAATTTTCAAAAATGTATGAAAAAATATAAAATTATATAAGAATACATTTTTAAAAAGGCCATCTTCAAGCAAACAGAAGGATAATATTGTAACGGCGCACGCACAGTCTGCTTCTCCCTCCTCTGCGGGAGCACCTAGAGGCTCCGCTGTGAGCTCCACAGGACACGCCCCCGCGCAGACTGCGCCTACGTGTCGCCGCAGCCGGAGACAATCTGCAATCTGCGCACCTGGACCTGATGAGAGAGATCGGCGCGGGAACTTAGTTACCCCTTCGTGTACCGTAAGCCGGAAGCCTTATGCTCTTTGTCTCTCTCTGTCTCTGCGTTTTCCCCTCCGTGCCTGACGTCCTTGCTTGTCCTCCCTCAGTGTCTTCTCGAGTCTCACCCTTGGGGATCTCCGTTGTGGATTTGGACCGCCTTCCTCGATCCTTGCCTGGACACGGACCTTGTCACTTCTCCCCTGCCCTGGATCATCTGCTTTCCCCATGGGCTGCCTTGTTCCTCCGCTCTCCTCAACACTTGGTAACACACACTCCAGCTAACCTTACACACATACACACTCCTGGGTTTTGTCACACACTCCATTTCCTTAGTTTAGTTTAGTTAAGTAAATATATATATATATATTTATTGACTATATATATAATAAATTATTGAACATTACCACCCCCTGGTGTCTTTGCCGTCATCTCCCTCTGTTAAACCATAACAGATATGTTCAAACCTGTAACCTGTTTTGAATATAATTATTATTCCAAATAATACATTGCGAGAATCAGTTTGAATCAAGAATCAAATGGTCAACCCAGTAATCGGAATCATATCGAATCGAACCAAAGATTCCCACACCTTAAGTTTCACTTGCACGTAACTGCGGTGCGTTCAACAACCCTCAATCAAAGTTAGAAACAACGGCGCCGCTAGTTTTTAAAGACAGCAGGAGACTTAACCCCCAGGATATGCACTAATCATCATATCATGGTGACAATAATGATGTATTATTATGATTAATATTATCCACCGATGATGATCCATCAGCTAATCTCCACTTTACACGCTGAAGGAAAGGAAAATTGACAGATTTAAAATCATATTTAGATGAATATTGACACGTCATATGATTATCTAAACTCATATTATTGCTACTTTATATTGAATTTGTTGGCATTTATTGTAAAAAAAAAAGTAATAAAAAAAATTAAAAATACACATATATATATATATATATATATATATATATTTTTTTTTAATTTAATTTATTTGTCTTTTTTTGTTATTTTTAAAATTTTTAAAATTTTTAAAATTTATTTTTAATTGTTTTAATTTGTATTTTTTATTTTTTTTATTGAGGGGGTTATTTAGATATGTTCTAAAGTCAAAAACCTAAAGCTATGCCCCTGTCCATCACTCTTAAATACTACATGCACACACACACACGTGGTGTAATTATTAATAACATGTCAATTACACGTTAGTAAAACTATAAAACGTTAACGTAAAACCTATAATAGTGAGACAAACGATCCGGACACGTTTGGGGCGATTTGGACAGGGTGGGGTGTTGGGGACCACCTTTACACAGGTCTTACTTTGGCCTAAGTAAGCCACACAAACACACACACACACACACACACACACACACACACACACACACACACACACACACACACACACACACACACACACACACACACACGTGGTGTAATTATTAATAACATGTCAATTCCACGTTAGTGACGTAAAACTATAAAACGTTAACGTAAAACCTATAATAGTGAGACAAACGATCCGGACACGTTTGGGGCGATTTGGACAGGGTGGGGTGTTGGGGACCACCTTTACACAGGTCTTACTTTGGCCTAAGTAAGCCACACACACACACACACACACACACACACACACACACACACACACACACACACACACACACACACACGTTATAACTGGCATGATTGAGAAAACACGTGCAGGGGGCCCTGCTTTTTGGTACCCAGTAAAAAGTGCTCATTTGGGTGGCATCAGAGCAGCCTTTCACCCTGACTGATGGCTGCTGCATGAGCCTTCCCAGAAGGAACACACACACACACACACACGCACACGCACGCGCACGCGCACACACACACTTGCATGAGAAGAATAGGGGAAATACACAACACATGTAAAAACATTTTTTTTAGGGGGCAAATACAGTTTCACCTAACAGTTTGACATTTTACAAGATTGGTCCCACGTAAAAAAAAAAAAAAAAAACACACACACACACACATTGACTGACATCTGGCATGGCGGTTTGATCTCCAGGCTTCAAATTTTACCACATTAGGAAAAAGTTAGCACAACAGCTATATCGACCGAATCCGGCCCGCCAACGTCCACAATCCTCACAGGATGTTCCAAGTTAAAAAATAAAAACAAATAAAAAAAAAAAAAGCTGTTCAGCTGCTTAGGCAAATCATATTGTTGATATGTATGTTTTTATACCTGTGTATGGAGACAATAAAAAGGCATTCTATTCATTTTATATATATATATATATATATATATATATATATATATATATATATATCGTAATTTCCATCACGCAATGAGATGCAAAAGTGAAACTTAAGGGGTTTGAATCTTTGGGAATCAAACATTTCAATCCGATTCCAATTCCTGGGGTGACGGCTCGATTCAACACAATGTTTAAATCGATTCTTGCAATGTATTATTCGGTATAGTAAGTATAGCAAGTAATAAATAGAATCAAGCTTTTTCAAAACAGGTAACAGGTTAGAAAATCTTCTGTTTGCATGGAGATGGCCTAGCCCATACTTGCCAACCCTCCAGAATTTTCCGGGAGACTCCCGAAATTCAGCGCCTCTCCCGAAAACCTCCCGGGACAAATATTCTCCCGAAAATCTCCCGATTTTCAGCCGGAGCTGGAGGCCACGCCCCCTCCAGCTCCATGCGGACCTGAGTGAGGACAGCCTTTTTTCACGACGGGAGGACAACAGGGTGACAAGAACTAAATCATCCAGACTAGAGAAAATGTATTCAGGAGATCAACACTGTAGTGAAGCCCAGAAGACTCTACACATTTCCCCAGTTTTAGTTTAGAGAAAATGAAAGATTGGCCTGGCCCACTAGCATCCCTCTTTATGTTTGTGAACTTTATAGTCTATACATTTAGAGTGATGTGATAATCAAACACTCTAGAAGTCTAGAATGAAATAGTATATAAGAGAATTGACAGTGTGTACCTTCAATGATGAGCAGAGGCAGAGTTTGGAGTGTTTTCTTTAGCTCGCTTTCCATGTTTATGTACTCACTGTCCAGGTACTTGGAACATGTTTTCTGTGCCATTTGTTGTTTGACGCCGGTATCATGCTATTTAGCTGCCAGAAAACGGGTGACTCCACTGTAGAAATAGCCTGCATGTCTTCTAGCACATACGCTGCAATGGCTCTATCAATGTTGTCCTGGCTAGCATTGCCTCCGTTAAAATCCTTAGATGGAGGTGAAGTGGCATCGGAGTCTGTGTCTCTCTTTACTAGCTTCGTCAAAGCATGTTGCTTATGTGGCGTGGCGAAGTTGGGAGAGTGGCCGTGCCAGCAACCTGAGGGTTACTGATTCAATCCCCACCTTCTACCATCCTAGTCACGTCCGTTGTGTCCTTGAGCAAGACACTTCAACCTTGCTCCTGATGGGTCCTGGTTAGTGCCTTGCATGGCAGCTCCCGCCATCAGTGTGTGAATGTGTGTGTGAATGGGTGAATGTGGAAATAGTGTCAAAGCGCTTTGAGTTCCTGAAAAAGGTAGAAAAGCTATACAAGTATAACCCATTTACCATTTATGTAGCTGTTTCAGCAGATTTGAATTGCTGTTTTGGGCAGTATTCCCGGGTGCGGTCACTGTTGCTACTCACTGCTCCCCTCACCTCCCAGGGGGTGATCAAGGGTGATGGGTCAAATGCAGAGAATAATTTCACCACACCTAGTGTGTGTGTGACAATCATTGTCACTTTAACTTTAAGTAGATGGGATCTTTGATCCAAGACACAACTTACATTTAACTAAAATGTTATTTTCTTTGGGACGGCGTGGCGCAGTGGAAGATTGGCCGTGCGCGACCCGAGGGTCCCTGGTTCAATCCCCACCTAGTACCAACCTCGTCATGTCCGTTGTGTCCTGAGCAAGACACTTCACCCTTGCTCCTGATGGGTGCTGGTTAGCGCCTTGCATGGCAGCTCCCTCCATCAGTGTGTGAATGTGTGTGTGAATGGGTAAATGTGGAAGTAGTGTCAAAGCGCTTTGAGTACCTTGAAGGTAGAAAAGCGCTATACAAGTACAACCCATTTATCATTTATCATTTATTTGTGCTCGACAAAAGAAAAGTAGTGACAATGTATCCATGTTAAGAACCTCGACTTCTAGCTTCGCCATGATGTCTTTTTAGTTGTTATGAGAGTAGCGTGTGTGTGTGTGTGTGGCCCTTTAAGAAATGACAGCATGTGAGGTGAGTGACGTCAGTGAGTGAGTGGGCGAGAGAGGTGAGGGAGCGCAACAGTGGATGCGTGCAGGTGCTCTAGCTTGGTGGATGGCTACGTGCAAGACACCAATAAAGTCACAAAATTGCAACAAACCGCCGGCCTCGTCATTCACCCTCGAGTCCAGAGCTGTAAAGACCCACTGCCGGGTAAAGTGAAGGGTGTTAGCCCCGAAGTACATAGGCCCTGGAGGAACGTTTCCCCTGCGCTCCGCTCCTCGGTCGAGGAAAGCACGCCTTTTCTTTTCCTTGTGAGACAGAAGGACGACACTTCTTCTGTTTCGAGCCGATACTACATTAAAAAATAACGTAAAATAACGCAGTAACGCATCATGTAGTAACGGTAACTGAGTTAGTGAATATAAAAAAATAACGCGTTAGATTACTAGTTACCGCCGAAACTAACGGCGTTACAGTAACGCGTTAGTCCCAACACTGGCCCTAATATATGTATATACTCAGGTATATACATATATATATATATATATATATATATATATATATATATATATATATATATATGTATGTGTGGGGAAAAAAAATCACAAGACTATTTCATCTCTACAGGCCTGTTTCATGAGGGGGGTACCCTCAATCGTCAGGAGATTTTAATGGGAGCATTCGCATACCATGGTTTATATAGGGCACAGAGTGGGTGGGTACAGGCTGGCCTAGGGGCGTGGTGATTGGTTCATGTGTTACCTAGGAGGTGTTTCCGTCTATGGCGGCATGTTGTTACAATTTCGCTGCGCTTGTTGAGGGATGACAGGTCTGGACGGTAGATAATAAACAGTTTCTCTTTCAAGCATAGGTTGCATCTTTTATTACCACTATTGTAAGGTGTGCTGGATGCAAGAATTTGCCATGTTATTGAATATTCAACATTATTGTCTTTGAGGTCCCAAATGTGTTTGCTGAGTTCTGTGGTATTTCGCAGGTTTTTGTTCCTGAAAGAAGCCTTGTGGTTGTTCCATCTGGTTTTGAATTCACCCTCGGTTAATCCTACATATGTGTCGGATGTGTTAATGTCCTTGCGTATTACCTTAGATTGGTAGACAACTGATGTTTGTAAGCATCCCCCGTTGAGGGGGCAATCAGGTTTCTTTCGACAGTTACATGCTTTGTTGGTTTTGGAGTCGTTCTGACTGGGGGTCGACGGCTCATTTGCAATTGTTTTGTTGTGGTTTCTTGACGTCACTTTCAACCTGAGAAATAACAGCTACCAACCATTCACGAAACCCAACACAACACTCCAATACGTGCACCATGACAGCAACCATCCACCCACCACCACGAAAAGAATACCTACCGGAATCAATAAAAGGCTATCGATGCTGTCATCTAGCAAAGCTGAATTTGACCAAGCAACCCCCCCGTACCAAAAAGCCCTTGATGAAAGCGGATACAATTTCACCCTCACCTATGAACCCACGCCAGGAAACCAGCCAAAAAAGAACAGAAAACGAAACGGCATCATCTGGTACAACCCCACATACAGCAAAAACGTCTCAACGAACATTGGACACAAATTCCTCAACCTGATTGACAAACACTTTCCCAAAGACAACAACCTAAGAAAAGTATTCAACAAGAACAACATCAAATTGAGCTACAGCTGCATGAACAATATACGACAAATCATCTCAAACCACAACAAAACAATTGCAAATGAGCCGTCGACCCCCAGTCAGAACGACTCCAAAACCAACGAAGCATGTAACTGTCGAAAGAAACCTGATTGCCCCCTCAACGGGGGATGCTTACAAACATCAGTTGTCTACCAATCTAAGGTAATACGCAAGGACATTAACACATCCGACACATATGTAGGATTAACCGAGGGTGAATTCAAAACCAGATGGAACAACCACAAGGCTTCTTTCAGGAACAAAAACCTGCGAAATACCACAGAACTCAGCAAACACATTTGGGACCTCAAAGACAATAATGTTGAATATTCAATAACATGGCAAATTCTTGCATCCAGCACACCTTACAATAGTGGTAATAAAAGATGCAACCTATGCTTGAAAGAGAAACTGTTTATTATCTACCGTCCAGACCTGTCATCCCTCAACAAGCGCAGCGAAATTGTAACAACATGCCGCCATAGACGGAAACACCTCCTAGGTAACACATGAACCAATCACCACGCCCCTAGGCCAGCCTGTACCCACCCACTCTGTGCCCTATATAAACCATGGTATGCGAATGCTCCCATTAAAATCTCCTGACGATTGAGGGTACCCCCCTCATGAAACAGGCCTGTAGAGATGAAATAGTCTTGTGATTTTTTTTCCCCACACATACATATATTGCGCTCTACTACGGTATCGAGCACTATTTTTTGGATAACCTTATTAAGACATATATATATATATATATATATATATATATATATATACTGTGTGCATAATGTGAATTCTACTAAACAGGCGATGCTAACAACATCCTTAAGAAACATAAATGGTAAATGGGTTATACTTGTATAGCACTTATTCTACCTTCAAGGTACTTAAAGCGCTTTGACACTATTTCCACATTCACACACAAATTCACATGCACCCATCAGGAGCAAGGGTGAAGTGTCTTGCTCAAGGACACAACGTACGTGACTAGGATGATAGATGCTGGGGATCGAACCAGGAACCCTCAGGTTGCTGACGCGGCCACTCTCCCAACCGCGCCAAAAGCCCTCTCTACTAAATATCACGGACACTGTCATAAATGTCAATAACAGCCTGTTTTGACGTGGGTTAAAGTCTGTAAAGAAGTTTTAAAGAGGGGGAAAAAATGTGAGAAAACTGTAAACAAGAGAACTTTCCCGGTTGTTCTCCTTCATGACCTTGATGGCTGTGAAGCAACCTGGCTCCAGAGGTTTGTGGTGGCTAGGTTGCACTCTATCTGTCCCCATCCCGAGGTAACGCTGGCAGTGTCACGGCCTGCTGGCACACGCCACTCGGCCCAAGTCACAGAGAGAGAGAGAGAGAAAACATGTTTTCTCCGCCTGTTCTCTGGCCGCACAAACACAAACTACGCAATCGCGTCCACTCTGACCTTGAGCACAATGAGTGACTAATGAGGTTTTATCGCATAAAAATGTGTGTTCCTGCTTTCGGTGCATGAAAACAGAAGCTGTTTGTGCAGTTCTGCTTGCTGGTCTTGTGCAATTCCATATATCTATTTTTTCTCTCTCTCCCCAGAACAAATCGAAGCTTCTGATATTTTTGACCACACCTGACACACTTTGTGGCAATCCACAGTCTTGGACCAGCAATATTCTTCTTTTAGCAATACTTTAATGACCATTGTTGTCATCTTGGAGGTGATTTTTAGCTTATTACCATCATCATCATCATCGGCGGTCACTCGAACGAGTATGACAATCCTCCTGGTAGGGGTGTATCCCTTTTATGGAGGATGCCTGTGCGTGACTTAGTTTAACGTGGGGAGACTGGTGCACACCATGATGTGTGAACCACAGCCCCCCAATTCTGGCAGCACTCATGCGTCCCCAGACCACCACTTTACCACCATCATGATTGACTGTAGGCATTTATCTTGCTTTTCCCTTTTAGTGCCAGCTATTTAGACAATGTGTCGACTGACTCAGTGGATGGTTAATTGAATCTGCTCCACAAGCTGTACACGGACTACTTTAAAGCACATCCATGTTTAGTTTCTATA
>NC_084550.2:59005000-59140000 GCF_033978685.3 Nerophis lumbriciformis | reverse complement strand
ACCTGTGAACCATGTATCTAGATCAATGGTTCTTAAAGGGGAACATTATCACCAGACTTATGTAAGTGTCAATATATACCTTGATGTTGCAGAAAAAAGACCATATATTTTTTTAACCGAACTCTAAATGGGTGAATTTTGGCGAATTAAACGCCTTTCTATTATTCGCTCTCGGAGCGATGACATCACGTTGTGACGTCACATTGGGAAGCAATCCGCCATTTTCTCAAACACCGAGTCAAATCAGCTCTGTTATTTTCCGTTTTTTCGACTGTTTTCCGTACCTTGGAGACATCATGCCTCGTCGGTGTGTTGTCGGAGGGTGTAACAACACGAACAGGGACGGATTCAAGTTGCACCAGTGGCCCAAAGATGCGAAAGTGGCAAGAAATTGGACGTTTGTTCCGCACACTTTACCGACGAAAGCTATGCTACGACAGAGATGGCAAGAATGTGTGGATATCCTGCGACACTCAAAGCATATGCATTTCCAACTGGACTGGACGGATCAGCTTTCAGCAAAAGAGAGCGGATGAGGGTATGTCTACAGAATATATTAATTGATGAAAACTGGGCTGTCTGCACTTTCAAAGTGCATGTTGTTGCCAAATGTATTTCATATGCTGTAAACCTAGTTCATAGTTGTTAGTTTCCTTTAATGCCAAACAAACACATACCAATCGTTGGTTAGAAGGCGATCGCCGAATTCGTCCTCGCTTTCTCCCATGTCGCTGGCTGTCGTGTCGTTTTCGTCGTTTTCGCTTGCATACGGTTCAAACCGATATGGCTCAATAGCTTCAGTTTCTTCTTCAATTTCGTTTTCGCTACCTGCCTCCACACTACAACCATCCGTTTCAATACATGCATAATCTGTTGAATCGCTTAAGCCGCTGAAATCCGAGTCTGAATCCGAGCTAATGTCGCTATAGCTTGCTGTTCTATGCGCCATGTTTGTTTGTGTTGGCTTCACTATGTGACGTCACAGGAAAATGGACGGGTGTTTATAACGATGGTTAAAATCAGGCACTTTGAAGCTTTTTTTAGGGATATTGCGTGATGGGTAAAATTTTGAAAAAAACTTCGAAAAATAAAATAAGCCACTGGGAACTGATTTTTAATGGTTTTAACCATTCTGAAATTGTGATAATGTTCCCCTTTAACCTTGTTGGAGGTACCGAACCCCACCAGTTTCATATGTGCATTCACCCAACCCTTCTTTAGTGAAAAAAAAAGTTTTAGTTTTTTTCCAATTCAAGACAAAGTTGTATGTTTTTTTACTGGTGCACAAAATGAACCGTGCATGAACATCACCTTGTTCAAAGAACAAAACCAACACAGTGCTAGGGTTGTGAACGATAAACCGATGCGACCGAGTATTCGATTCAACAAGTGAGCGATTAGGCTGCATCGGTAGCTGACTCCTCAATCAATGCGAATAATTCATGAATTCCTAGCTGAATCGGTTATAGAGTCATGGATCGGTTATCGCGAGACTTTGCATGGGTTGGCTAGATTACAATATGCGCCAGCGTCTCTAAAACAACGCGAGAGCTGAAGCTACTCGCCAAACGCGGTAGCCGCCTAGCTAGTATTAGCACGAGTGATAAACAAGGGACAACACGGAAAATGAAGGAGGAGAACGAAAGCGTCAGTCTGACCGAAGGTGATAATGGACCGAGAAAGATTTTCAACGCAGTGTGGAAAGTTTTTGGGTTTTATAAGAAGGAAGGGAAGCTCGATAGAAGCCATGCTATTTGTAAATTGTGTCGAGCATCGTTGACGTTGTGAGACCGCTGACCAGCTCAGGGAGGCCCTCGGTGTGTTTGATGAGGAGACCAAACAGCTCGGCCTGAAAATCAGCTGGTCCAAAACCGAACTCATGCATATCGGTGATGGACCAGACCCACCACCCTTCTTATTTGAGGATACCCCTGTCCACTTTGTCCCTACCGTCAGATACCTCGGCTCGACAGTCACCAACACCGGCGACCTCAAACGAGAGATGGACCGCCGTCGCGCCCTTGCAGCCTCCGTCATGCAGTCCCTGTGGAGACCGTTGTGGCGACACCGGCACATATCTCGGGACACCAAGTTGAGGGTCTACAATTCCTCTGTCATCTCTGTCCTTCTGTACGGCTCGGAAACATGGCCGCTGAATAACATCCTGGCGGCCAGGCTAGATGGCTTTGATTCCAGAGCCCTCAGGAGGATAGAAGGCATCACGTGGAGCCAGCATGTCACCACAAGACCCGAAGAGAGCTAACCCAACAGCTCCCAGCCTCTCGCCTCGCAGCAATGCGGCGAGTGCGCTGGTATGGCCATGTCATCCGCCTGCTGGGGGAACACCCCACGCGCAAAATCCTGGACTTCAATCCGCAGCGAGCTGGCTGGAGACGCCCTAGAGGCGCCCCCAGGACTCGCTGGCTGGATGTATTAGCCCAGGACCTTAAGGCCTGCAATGTGACTATGGCACAAGCTCAACACCTTGCCCACAACAGACCCAGATGGAGAGACCTGGTTGCTATGGTCGGCTCTACGCGCCCTGAAGTGCAAGAGGACCAAGTAAGTAAGTAAGTAAGTATCGTTGACGTACACTGGCAGCAGGTTGAAATATTGAATCTTTGTTACCTACCTCTAGTGTTCAAAACTATGATCAGGCTGAAATATTGCACTTTGTTGTTACTATTCTGTGCTACTTTTACCTCTGGAGTTCCCATCCTACAATTCAGCCAGACTTTTTTTGGTCCGTGTCTAAAAATAACTACATTGACATGTGATTTTGTTGTTCTGTTTTTTTTTTGCCAGTGCCATAAAGCCATAATGCTTGGGGATTTGGAGTCTTGAATATTAACCATCAAATCTAATCGTATCGTTCGGAATCGAATCCAATCGAATCGGTCTGTAACAAAAGGATATCGTTTTTGAATCGAATCGTAACCTGTGTATCTAGATGCATATCGAATCGTTTATCAGAGAGAGATGTGCAACCCTACACAGTGCATAAACTCACAACTAATTACACACCTGCAAATCAGATGGAACATTAGAGGGAACATTGTTTGGGGGTATCCATAATACGCCGATAGGGAGAAGTTTTTATTTACACGATGAGTCGGGTGTGTCTCGACCTCCGCCGAACCCCTGAGCCCGACTCACTGAACCCCTAGGGTTCCATCGAACCCAGGTTAAGAACCACTGATTTAGAGAGATTCTATTGCACATAACTCAAGAAAAGACTTTGCCCCATTCCTTCCTACTGTTGTACCTGAGCTCGTGGCGCCTCCACCATCATGTTCACTCACTAAGACGCTCCCTTTGATCCTTTTAGATTAAGCGCGATCGTATGTTTTCTCCACACACACAGGAGTGCCGGCTGATGAAAAGCCAGCGTCCCAGATAGGGGGAACAGGGGCCCCCATGAGTCACCAGCACACGGGGCAGGCAAACCTGATGACTCGAACTCAACGGTGTCCGAATTGACTGACAGGTCAGCGAGTTCGCCGATCATGTTTTTTTTTTCTCTTCTTCTCCTTTTGAAGGCAGGCTAGGAGGTGCAGGCATATGCGAGGGGAGGACCGGGAGGTGTGGTACACATTCACACACACACACAAAGATGCACATTCATGTGTGGAAGCACAAGCGTACATTTATGTCTTGGCGAAAAGGTGGGCAGGTGATTAGCCAGACGTAAAAAAAAAGCTCCGTACAGCGGCAGCAACAAGTCACGTAACGGAATGACCTAGAATGCGAGGAGCCCCCTTCCTCCAAAGCCCAGCCCTCAAAAGTGAGAATGAAAATATTTACAACAGAGCTGCAGTGAAGTAATGCAAGGAGCCCCTTCCCTCCCCGCTATCTTACACTACGCTGCATAACAACTTCTTACACACACCACCAAAACCACAATAACAAAAGTTGAGTGTCCGGTCTTTGGCAGGCGTGTACTGGACTGTGTGTCTAATTCAGTGTGTGACTGAGGTGAGCACATAGTCGCAGATGCAGAGGTCACTGACAGTCCTTAACTTAAATGAACTGCATGAACTACTCACATTCTGTTCTTGCAATCAATCATATAAAGCATTTAAGAAATTATTGCCGCCTAATCTACAAGGTTTTTTTTGTAAGACGAGTGCAGGCTAATAACTTGAGAGGCTTTGGATATTTCTCATTGCCGAGAACGTTTTTGTGTGTTTGTATGCGGAGTAAAACTATGGAACAAACTGGACTTACATCACAAGCAATGACAGACTATTAATCCATTTCAACTATTATACAAACATGGGGTCTGGTTCAAATATAGAGATGAGGGTCTTTAATTTGACCTGATGTTGTACTCTGTCTCATAGTGTTAACATGTGCTCAATGTTTCCTTACCATTGTTGGTATGTTGTCTATTGCCATTATTGCTATGTTGTCTATTACCATTATTGCTATGTTGTGTTTTAGCACTATTGCTATGTTGTCTATTGTAGTGGATTGTCCGAAGCTTAAACAGCAACAAACGTGAGTTTAGTACAAAAGGTTTATTTACCCATAGTCAAAAAGTACAAAGTTGTATTGAGTTTCCCGTGCAGACAGACAAACGTCCTCCGGAGGACACAAGAATCAAGCAATCACCCATAGCCCTTGTCACTTGGCCATTTGATCTGTTTCCCTCATGCGTCAAGGTCCTGTTGTTTTCCACCTGTTTGTTCTGCAACATCCTTGAATCCCTTAGTCATAATAAACGATCAAAACATTTTGTAGAATAGTCAGACCGACCATATATTCAACTTTCACCCACATACGGTCCTTCAATGGTTCAGAATAGAAAAGAAAGAAACGAGCAGACATTCTTGACAGACACAAAATATGGTTCAAAGGTCAGAAATTCCACTACACTATTACATATGTACATATATATGTACATATATATACATATATATATATATATATATATATACACACACAAACACACATATATATATATATATATATATATGTATGTATATATATATAAATATATATGTATATATACATATATATATACACATACACATGTGTATGTATATTTATGTGTGCATGTGTGTATATATACACACATGTATATACATACATATATGTATATATATGCACATATGTATATATATGCATATCCATATATATATATATATATATATATATATATATATATATATATAGAGCAGCACTTTGGCAGAAGGGTTAGTGTGTCTGCCTCACAATACGAAGGTCCTGAGTAGTCATGAGTTCAATCCCGGCCTCGGGATCTTTCTGTGTGGAGTTTGCATGTTCTCCCCGTGACTGCGTGGGTTCCCTCCGGGTACTCCGGCTTCCTCCCACCTCCAAAGACATGCACCTGGGGATAGGTTGATTGGCAACACTAAATTGGCCCTAGTGTGTGAATGTGAGTGTGAATGTTGTCTGTTTATCTGTGTTAGCCCTGCGATGAGGTGGCGACTTGTCCAGGGTGTACATCGCCTTCCGCCCAATTGTATCTGAGATAGGCTCCAGCGCCCCCCGCGACCCCGAAGGGAATAAGCGGTAGAAAATGGATGGATGGATATATATATATATATATATATATATATATATATATATATATATATATATATATATATATACACATATATAATATATATACATATACACATACACATGTGTATATATGTACATATATACATATATACAGATACATATACACATACATACATACATACATACATATATATATACATATATATATACACACATACACATGTGTATGTATATTTATGTGTGCATGTGTGTATATATACACATGTACATATGTATATATATATATGTATATATATACACATATGTATATATATGCATATCCATATATATATATATATATATATATATATATATATATATATACATATATACATATACATATACACATACACATGTGTATATATGTATACATATATGTGTATACATATATACAGATACATATACACATACATATACACATACATACATACATACATACACATATATATATATACATATATATGTGTATATATATATATCTTCCTTTTTTTATCCCCTCCTGCTCTGGCCCGGCTGCACCAAATGATAATATAAATACATTTAATAAAGTCAAATACAAATAAGGCAACAAGAGAAGTATCCCACACTTCTCTTTTGTAAAGTAAATGTGTACAGCAAATATGGGCATCTACTATATGATGTGCCTGAGTAGCTGAACAGGACAAAAAAATAAATACATTTAAAATAATTTTAAAAAATGTGTTTTTTTTAATCTAGGAGGGGAGGGACATAATCGACGTGGACGATTATAAAATCGATTATATTAGACGTTAATAATTGATAATCCATTTATTTACTGTAAATAAAGTAATGCAGACAGTTCTAAAATTTGGCTGACCTCACCAAGAGATCCGACCAGCTAAATATTCTGGGTTTGGAGGTAGCCAGGAGAACGGTACTTTTCGGACTGCATCGTGCCGAATGTAAAATTTGGTGGAGGAGGAATTATGGTGTGGGGGTTTTTTTTCCCAGGAGTTGGGCTTGGCCCCTTAGTTCCAGTGAAAGGAACTTTAAATGCTCCAGGATACTGTGAAGAATGCATATATGTTTAAGAGTTATTTCTTTATTCATAGTCATGTTTAAATCAGCTAGTGTTTTTCCATTTGTACTATTTATATTTGTTCATTTTATGCGCGCTAGTAAACTGTGTGTGTTACCTTGAAGGCTTGGAATGTAGGAGTTGGAGTACTCCCTTATATATTATCTGTATTAGAACAAGGAGGCTGTATTCCTTTCTGGACAGGGTGGGGGCTTTCTTTGTATGCAAGAAGTTGTCTCTTCCGTTTGAATGTTAGACCATCCCGAGATGACGGTATGACTGTATTGATGTGGGCTGGTCTCCTAAAGCTTTAGTAATGTGAGGAACTCGCATGGCTGCCGTTTGTGTGACCCCAAGATGCACAGCAGGCGACGGGGAAGATGGCGGAGGCGGCCGCGCCGGTCGGAGAGCCGGAACCGGCGGCCGAGCCGGGAGGAGCGAAGGCGGCGGTGGCCTCGCCGGTCGGAGAGCCGGAACCGGCGGTCGAGGCGGATGGAGAAGGTCCGAGCCTGCTGTGGGCTGGGACCGCACAAACCTGGCTTTTAAGTCCTCCAAGAATTGTGCGGTCCAGAACGTCGGCTGTGCATCGCCGACAGGGGTTCTCGCGAGGACACAATCTTCGGGCTGGATGATACTGTGAGGAACTCGCATGGCTGCCGTTTGTGTGACCCCAAGATGCAAGAACCAGGAGGAGGATGAGCAGGTAAGATGATTTTAATGATCATCAACAGAGAAATGTAGCAGTCTTGCATACAACAGTTCCAAACATGAAGAGTCTATCATCGAGCACTGAGGAGTGCTTGAGAGAAAACATAAATAGACATATGCTGATTGGCAGCAGGTGTGGACCGGCTGCCAATCAACGGCAGGTGAGGAGAAAACAGTGCTCAGCGGAACAAACAGGAAATATAACAAAATAAGAGCACTGACAGGAAGTAAATACAAAAACATGGAAACAAACCGAAATGAAGTGACAGGTCGTCACAAGTAAAACTTGATAATATTCCTATTCTGTCTTGATGGTCCTTCTTACTCTGCATATATGTCATCTGAAAGAACTTGGGATTGACCAGTGACTTTAATTCCCTGAGAGGAAAGTCTGGTCAGACGCAACAATACCAAAACATTTTAGACAATTCCACGCTCAGCCTTGTGGGAACAGTTTGGAGCGGGCCCCTTGCTCTTCCAACATGACTGAATAAAGGGTTTGTATGTTCTCTATATCCAATTATGTATTATTCTAACTGATCTCTTTTGTACCACCGTTAATGAATGAAGTGTACTTTTGTAGTTATTTCTCCATATTTCTACACAAGATGCATCAATAATCGATTTTTAATGGAATCATAGCTCCTGAATCGTCATCCTCATCGAATCGTGCGCTGCCCAAAGATTCCCATTGCCAGTTACGTCCCTGGTTCCTACTTTTGATGAATGTACAGAACTTCTGCCACATTGTGTGTGGGACCCCGACGGAACATTGACATTCTTGACTCGGAGCCAATATCATGAAACGTAAAGATTGAAAAGGAACAAACAATAGGCCATGGATCGCTGACCCTGTACGTAAAGTAGGTCACTCCTATTGATAAAGATGATGGGGACGAGTCTGAGCTGGGGCCTTTGGAAAAAGCTCAAGGAAGCAGATCGCTGTGAACCCGCTGACCCTCCTTCTTGCTATTGCGCAACTCCGGGTCAGGATTCCCTGGATAGAGGAGGATGCAGCTCGTTTTTCTCTTGCCTCGTATTTGACAGCCAGAGGCAGGACCTTTAGGGGAAGCGCGGGGTCGGAGGTCAGCCCTTTAAGACAAGGGACCGCCATTACGCAGCAGTAATGTCAAACATTGGACCAAAGCTTTGTTACAGCCAAACGTGTCCTCACAACAACATGATAAGTTGCTCAGTTGCAGGCTGACAAAGATAACCGTGAAGAATAGTAGCGGTTTTGGGCGAAGAAATATGTGAACGCCGACATGTAGGATCTTAAATGCAACCTGAGGCACTTTTGGATTTTACAAAACAGATGGGGCTTGCCCTACTTTTAGCGTGCTCGTATGCAGCGTCCAATAGGTTGACACGTCTTCATTGACTGTCACATTTCAGGCTTCCAGTTAGCGAAAGAGTGCATTGAGTTCAGTAACATTTGACCAATGAGTAGTTTTGCAAGATCATTGCGCGACATTGATTATCTCTTCACTATCAACATCATTGAAAGTCAGGTCGAGACGCAGCGGATGTATTTTTAAAAAGACGTCATTGGGCCCCGTTTAGCAACCCTTCTTAAGAACAAATGTTGTTCTTAGGCCCACTTACTAAGTTTTTAAGGAGATTTTTGTATTCACCAATGTCTTCTTAGTGTCAGGCTTGTCCCTGACAGTTTGGTCAAGTTTTAGTTTTTCCTCTTATTTTGGTTATTTCCTCATTGTCTCCCTGAGTGCTGCTTCCCCTCAACTGCGGCTGATTGGCACCTGGCCACACCTGGTGTCAATCAGCCAGCTGCTATTTAAACCTGCCTTCCCCTCCAGTCAGGGCTGAATTATTATGTCAGAGTATGTTGGTGACGAACCCCAAGATGCAGAGATGGCGGCAGGCTTGGTACAAGAAAACATGATTTAATTTAACACTATGGCAAAAAAAAACTAACAAAAGGGTACAAACAAAAGGCGGAGAACAAACTTGGCTATGAACTAAAATAGCACAAAGGCTAACTGTCGACAAGAAACAAAAACACTTACTGTGACACGAAGGAACTATGACATGAGCAGAGTGAACAAAAGTAGACAGAGTATTATGACAGGTAGTAGTGACAACAAGTATTAGCGACAATGACAATAATCCAGCACTGACTGGAGGGGAAGGCAGGTTTAAATAGCAGCTGGCTGATTGACACCAGGTGTGGCCAGGTGCCAATCAGCCGCAGCTGAGGGGAAGCAGCACTCAGGGAGACAATGAGGAAATAACCAAAATAAGAGCGTTGACAGGAAATGACAGAGGAAAAACTAAAACTTGACCAAACTGTCAGAGACAATCCTGACACTTAGCTGGGATTGGTTCTATTTGTTCTTAAGTGTGACAAGTTCCCTTACTTCTATTGTCTAATGTTAAATTAATATCATAGATAGATACAGAGACAGACAGATGGATAGATAGATATAGATAAGACAGACATATAGCAAAATGAGCAATATATAGACATTTCAAAATACTGTGCACGCACGCACACACACACACACACACACACACACACACACACACACACACACACACACACACACACACACACACACACACACACACACACACACACACACACACACACACACACACACACTTTTGCTGCTACTGCAAGATGCAAGTGACGAATATTTATTCGACCATTTTAGGCTACCTCAGCTGTCCCCCCTTTCTTAAACTTACGTTTTGACATTATGTATTTTCCCCGCGGGATCATTTCTCTTCTGTAATCTGTTTGTGTTATATATATATATATATATATATATATATATATATATATATACACACCATATTTTTCGGACTATAAGTCTCAGTTTTTTTCATAGTTTGGCCGGGGGTGCGACTTATACTCAGGAGCGACTTATGTGTGAAATGATTAACACATTAGCGTAAAATATCAAATAATATTATTTATCTCATTCACGTAAGAGACTAGACGTATAAGATTTCATGGGATTTAGCGATTAAGAGTGACAGATTGTTTGGTAAATGTATAGCATGTTCTATATGTTATAGTTATTTGAATGACTCTTACCATAATATGTTACGTTAACATACCAGTTGGTTATTTATGCCTCATATAACGTACACTTATTCAGCCTGTTGTTCACTATTCTTTATTTATTTTAAATTGCCTTTCAAATATCTATTCTTGGTGTAAACTTTTATCAAATACATTTCCCCCAAAAATGCGACTTTTACTCCAGTGCGACTTATATGTATTTTTTTCCTTCTTTATTATGTATTTTCGGCCGGTGCGACTTATACTCCGGAGTGACTTATACTCTGAAAAATACGGTAACTGTGAATATACCCTGTTTTTTTGGACCATAGGGCGCACCGGATTACAAGGCGCGTTAAAGAGGTCATATGATTATTTTCTACATGTAAAACACTTCCTTGTGGTCTACATAACATGCAATGGTGGTTATTTGGTCAAAATGTTGCATTGATTATGTTTTATTGACCATCTTCAAGCCAATTTCTGGTTGTCTCTTCAGGATGCGCCGTTTTGGGGGCGCTCTTATTTACGTGGCTCCACTTCGACACCATCTTTGTTGTACCGATAGTTTTTAGTGCTTCCATAACGAGTCTACTGATTAAGGTAGCAATAGGCAGTGTTCTGAAAATTACTAATAAAAAGTTATTAATTATACCGTATTTTTCGGAGTATAAGTCGCTCCGGAGTATAAGTCGCACTGGCCGAAAATGCATAATAAAGAAGGAAAAAAACATATAAGTCGCACTGGAGTATAAGTCGCATTTTTTGCGGAAATTTATTTGAACACCAAGAATAGACATTTAAAAGGAAATTTAAAATAAATAAAGAATAGTGAACAACAGGCTGAATAAGTGTATGTTATATGAGGCATAAATAACCAACTGAGAAGGTGCCTGGTATGTTAACGTAACATATTATGGTAAGAGTCATTCAAATAACTTAACATTACCGTAAAATATCAAATAACATTATTTATCTCATTCACGTAAGAGACTAGACGTATAAGATTTCATGGGATTTAGCGATTAGGAGTGACAGATTGTTTGGTAAACGTATAGCATGTTCTATATGTTATAGTTATTTGAATGACTCTTACCATAATATGTTACGTTAACATACCAGGCACGTTCTCAGTTGGGTATTTATGCCTCATATAACATACACACTTTATTTATTTTAAATTGCCTTTCAAATGTCTATTTTTGGTGTTGGCTTTTATCAAATACATTTCCCCAAAAAATGCGACTTATACTCCAGTGCCACTTATATATGTTTTTTTCCTTCTTTATTACGCATTTTCGGCCGGTGCGACTTATACTCCGGTGCGACTTATACTCCGAAAAATACGGTATATATGTATATATATATATGCAATTGGTGACTAAGTATATTATTATTAATTATTAGTTCAACAATTTCAGCTTTTTGTCATTACATTCCAATATTTTGCTCTTTTTTCTTATATTTTAACCGTTTTTTTTTTTAAAAGATATATATGGTATAATCTGAAAATACCCATCTTTTAAAATTTTGGCGGACACGTTACATTTGCACAAAGTACCTGCACCGCCGATACTAGCCTGAATTTTACTTGGTATTGGATCGGAAAGAAAATCAGTGGTATCGCACATCGCTAGTTGCCACCTATTTCAACGACAATGGATGTGTTGAGTCTTGTTTACTGCTATACAAGCTGTACACCGACTACTCTAAATTATACCCACGCTTATTTCCTTAAGCACTGTATCGTCCCTTGAGGGATAAACGGTCATAAAAAAAGTCAGTTCGGTGCTTTCCTGATAGTTCATTTATTTCATTTGTTTTGATCAAGCTCCTATCAGCTGTACGATCAGAGCGCAAACACAGAGTTGTTGTTACGTCACCTGCTCTGTCGCACCTGTAATCAACTCGTTGATTATATCCTTGGCGCACTACGCCACCCTTTGACCTCACCGCCGACACGGGCCTCTGAAGTGAATTTGTCAAAGTATTGACCCTCTACCAGATGCAGTGTGTACGCGGACCCCCCCCACCGTGGCCCCATCAAACCCGTTGCCCTTCCCCGTGTTATCTTATCACAATAAACACGGTGCGTGTGTGGATGTCATCATGCTCCGTGTCCTCTCAGCCCTGCTGCTGGTGGGCGTTCAGAGGAGGCCGTGCATGGCGGAACAGGAGCGTACTGGGTTTTTTTTTTTTAAGTTTTACCTTGCCCGGATGTAGGTTCATATCAGGGGATGTCCTTGTGGTTTGTGAAGCTATTTTGAGACATTTGTGAATAAGGGCTATATAAATAAATTGTGATTGATTGATTATTTATGTGAATTTATTTTTACATTTAATTGAATGCCTTTTTGGAATCTTTAACATACCCAAACATATTTTCCCTATGTACCATATTTTCCAAACTATAGCGTGCACCGAATAAAAAAACATTTTTTTTACAAATATTACTTGCACTGGACTATAAGCCGCAGATATATACATTGTGAAATTAGCTATTTACACAAAAATATTTCATAAATATACCATAATTGTTTCCAAATAGTGTCTGTAGCACGGCAGTAAAACGGCTGATCAAACAAAACATAAGTCATCGTCAAGGACCCACTAGCTGCGGAAGCTAGCTCTCCAATCAGCGAAAGGGACTCAATAACTCCACGCTGACGTCTTGGTGAATTTACTGAGGAATTTGTCAAACTGAAACAATACAAAAAGAATGCCATTGTAAGTTAATACAACTAACTCGCGAATGTGTTAGCATATTAGCTAATGCTAATGACGCTAGATAGCACGTACAAATATGCATGAAAACACTCCTACAGACATCACACATGGGACGGTCGAGTACGTATAAACAGTTTTAGTTGTATTGTAAAACTTAAAAACGTTGCTCGAATTGATGAATGGAGAATCCATACGAGTAAAAACGCTATGGACGGCTAGAAAAAAAAGCACTCACAGCAGCACCTGCAGTGAGCAAACTCCTCTAAAAGATAGCGCCATACCACACACAATAAAACGCCCTTTCAGTGTTTTTAAAAAAAAAACTATTTTTATTATGGTCGCCAGCAAAGAAAAATCCATTAATTAGCTGCTTCTGCTTATAAGCCGCAGGGTTCAACGTGTAGGGAAAAATGTAGCGGGTTGTAATCTGGAATTTAAGGCGAGTTGGCAAACACCGGTTTGGCCAATTAACACAAAATGCACGTTCATGCATTTATGAAAATCAATAAAGAACAAGGTGAAAATGAAGGCCATCTTTAGGGGTCTTTACCTTTATTAGCCATTTTTTAAAAGCAATAGTACAAAATAATGTCATTTTTCGATCAACAACTTGTACACTGCAAAAACTGAAATCTAAGTAAGATGAAATATCTCAAATAAGGGTGATATTTGCTTATTTTCTGTCTGATAAGATCATCCTTCTCACTAAGCAGATTTTATGTTAGAATGTTTTACTTGTTTTAAGTGTTTTGGTCCTAAATGATCTCAGTAAGATATTACAGCTTGTTGCTGAGATTTGATGACCTATATTGAGTAAAACATGCTTGAAACTAGAATATCAACTGTTGCAAAGCTGTGTCATCAACACTCACAAGTATAAAACTGTTTTTTTAAAGTAATCATTTCTTACTTCAAGCATGAAAAAAAAAATCATGATTTTGACACAAATGTGTCTCATAATTAAAACAAATGACAGCCAAATGGTCTTTGCTGTTTTATTTTCAATGAAACAATATAAAATAGGTACTCATATAGTAGTACAGTTGGCACAGTACAGTAAACTGACAGTTAATATTTAAACATTTAACATGTGACTTTTCTAACAATTTTGAACAGAAATAGTTCATGCACATTCAGATAAATTCCTCAAAATTACATCCATCCATCCATCTTCTTCCGCTTATCCGAGGTCGTGTCGCGGGGGCAGCAGCCTAAGCAGGGAAGCCCAGACTTCCTTCTCCCCAGCCACTTCGTCCAGCTCCTCCCGGGGGATCCCGAGGCGTTCCCAGGCCAGCCGGGAGACATAGTCTTCCCAACGTGTCCTGGGTCTTCCCCGTGGCCTCCTACCGGTCGGACGTGCCCGAAACACCTCCCTAGGGAGGCGCTCGGGTGGCATCCTGATCAGATGCCCGAACCACCTCATCTGGCTCCTCTCCATGTGGAGGAGCAGCGGCTTTACTTTGAGCTCCTCCCGGATGACAGAGCTTCTCACCCTATCTCTAAGGGAGAGCCCCGCCACCCGGCGGAGGAAACTCATTTCGGCCGCTTGTACCCGTGATCTTGTCCTTTCGGTCATAACCCAAAGCTCATGACCATAGGTGAGGATGGGAACGTAGATCGACCGGTAAATCGAGAGCTTTGCCTTCCGGCTCAGCTCCTTCTTCACCACAACGGATCGATACAGCGTCCGCATTACTGAAGACGGCGCACCGATCCGCCTGTCGATCTCACGATCCACTTTTCCCTCACTCGTGAACAAGACTCCAAGGTACTTGAACTCCTTCACTTGGGGCAGGGTCTCCTCCCCAACCCGGAGATGGCACTCCACCCTTTTCCGGGCGAGAACCATGGACTTGAACTTGGAGGTGCTGATTCCCATCCCAGACGCTTCACACTCGGCTGCGAACCGATCCAGTGAGAGCTGAAGATCCTGGCCAGATGAAGCCATCAGGACCACATCATCTGCAAAAAGCAGAGACCTAATCCTGCAGCCACCAAACCAGATCACCTCAACGCCTTGACTGCGCCTAGAAATTCTGTCCATAAAAGTTATGAACAGAATCGGTGACAAAAGGCAGCCCTGGCGGAGTCCAACCCTCACTGGAAACGTGTCCGACTTACTGCCGGCAAAGCGGACCAAGCTCTGGCACTGAGCATACAGGGAGCGAACCGCCACAATAAGACAGTCCGTTACCCCATACTCTCTGAGCACTCCCCACAGGACTTCCCGAGGGACACGGTCGAATGCCTTCTCCAAGTCCACAAAGCACATGTAGACTGATTGGGCAAACTCCCAGGCACCCTCAAGGACCCTGCCGAGAGTATAGAGCTGGTCCACAGTTCCACGACCAGGACGAAAACCACACTGTTCCTCCTGAATCCGAGGTTCGACTATCCGGCGTAGCCTCCTCTCCAGTACACCTGAATAGACCTTACCGGGAAGGCTGAGGAGTCAAAATTACAATTGAAAAAAATTTGGCCGGGGGCCAGGCTGTAAATATGTGCACTAATTTACTGAAAAAGCACGCACTTGGCGCGATGATGTCATGTTATCCATGGAAAAATACATTTTTAGACAATATGATTTGCCTGAGCAGCTAGGAGACCCCGAGAGTAACAAGCGGTTGCCTTGTTGCCTTTCCATTAAGAACAATAAATTAGTTTTTAGTATAAGTTTGCTGGTTTCAAGAAATGTAATGCCGAGCGCATATCATTATGTCAAGATAATGGCACTAGCGTTTACTTCATTTAAGAATATTTTTCAACTTATTGAGCAAAAAGGTCTCTTTTTTTCTACCAAGAAATGTACACTTATTAGTGAGAATATACTTATTTTAAAAGGTATTTTTGTGTTCATTGAAGTTAGCTAATTTTAAGTCTTTTCTTGTTCCATTGGCAGATAATTTTGCTTAGTTCAAATAAAATACCCCTCATTTTTTTTTTTTTTTTCTTGTTTTTGAACACACTCCTGTTCATAACTTTTATGGACAGAATTTCTAGGCGCAGTCAAGGCGTTGAGGGGATCTGGTTTGGTGGCTGCAGGATTACGTCTCTGCTTTTTGCAGATGATGTGGTCCTGATGGCTTCATCTGGCCAGGATCTTCAGCTCTCACTGGATCGGTTCGCAGCCGAGTGTGAAGCGACTGGGATGAGAATCAGCACCTCCAAGTCCGAGTCCATGGTTCTCGCCCGGAAAAGGGTGGAGTGCCATCTCCGGGTTGGGGAGGAGATCTTGCCCCAAGTGGAGGAGTTCAAGTACCTCGGAGTCTTGTTCACGAGTGAGGGAAAAGTGGATCGTGAGATCGACAGGCGGATCGGTGCGGCGTCTTCAGTAATGCGGACGCTGTATCGATCCGTTGTGGTGAAGAAGGAGCTGAGCCGGAAGGCAAAGCTCTCAATTTACCGGTCGATCTACGTTCCCATCCTCACCTATGGTCATGAGCTTTGGGTTATGACCGAAAGGACAAGATCACGGGTACAAGCGGCCGAAATGAGTTTCCTCCGCCGGGTGGCGGGGCTCTCCCTTAGAGATAGGGTGAGAAGCTCTGCCATCCTGGGGGTAGCTCAAAGTAAAGCCGCTGCTCCTCCACATCGAGAGGAGCCAGATGAGGTGGTTCGGGCATCTGGTCAGGATGCCACCCGAACGCCTCCCTAGGGAGGTGTTTAGGGCACGTCCGACCGGTAGGAGGCCGCGGGGAAGACCCAGGACACGTTGGGAAGACTATGTCTCCCGGCTGGCCTGGGAACGCCTCGGGGTCCCACAGGAAGAGCTGGACAAAGTGGCTGGGGAGAGGGAAGTCTGGGCTTCCCTGCTTAGGCTGCTGCCCCCGCGACCCAACCTCGGATAAGCGGAAGAAGATGGATGGATGGATGGTTTTTGAACACTGACTTTTTGCAGTGTAAAAACACTTCATACAACTCTAAGCAGTAATATTAGCACAAGAGGTGTCCTGGCTGGTCCACCACTATCAAAGACCGCTAAAGCTGAGACCCTTGATGGTTGCCTTGGCAACAGCCTCATTAAGAGCCCATGTGTTTTGTACACAAAAATGATGGAGCCCTTATTGGTCACGGTAATTCATGGTGTTAAAGTGACTACAATCTCATTGGCAAGCATGGACCGCATGACCTGGAATGACGAAATGTAAAGGGAATTTTTCCGGCGATATTTTTTCGTCCGTTTCAGTCCCCGAGGTGCGGGATTATGTTTGTCAGAGGGCAGTCACATCAGCAGGGTGCACCCTGTGTGCTGCTTTGTTCACACATGACGCACTGGCACTCCTTTTACAACGCAGAGTTCTGTTGAAGTCGGCCAGCGGTGATTGATCACGTGCCACACAGGAATGAGAAGTGTGCGATGGAAATATGGGAGGCAAACACCAGCGGGGTTTCTTCAAATAATTTGGCCCCTGTGACTTTTAAAAGCATACAGTAAGCAAAGTCTTCCAATGTGGCTTTCATGGGAAGTTCTGCCACGAACAACACCGTACATCACGTTAACACACGGGATAGGATGGACTTTATTCATCCTACAATTGGGAAATGATGTGGCTGCAGTGCAGGTACAAAATATCCTTAAAAAAATAAGGTAAAAACACATTTGAATAAGAACACAGAGAATATAAAAGTTCAAACTGCAGGTCAATCCCGATTTTTTTCAGTGTGAGCAGCGCAATTCCACATGTTTCATGTCCGACCCAGGCCTCTTTTGTATGTGGAGATAAATCGGATATACAGTACAGGCCAAAAGTTTGGACACCTTCTCATTCGATGTGTTTTCGTTATTTTGGGACGGCGCGGCACAGTTGGGAGAGTGGCCGTGGCAGCAACCTGAGGGTTCCTGGTTTGATCCCCAGCTTCTACCAACCTAGCCATGTCCGTTCATACTTGCCAACCTTAATAATAATAATAATAACTGGGATTTATATAGCGCTTTTCTAAGTACCCAAAGTCGCTTTACATGTAGAACCCATCATTCATTCACACCTGGTGGTGGTAAGCTACTTTCATAGCCACAGCTGCCCTGGGGTAGACTGACGGAAGCGTGGCTGCAATTTGCGCCAACGGCCCCTCCGACCACCACCTATCATTCATCATTCAATTCACCCTTTGCACCGGGGGCAAAGGGTGAAGTGTCCTGCCCAAGGACACAACGGCAGCGTTTTTTTGATGGTAAGAGGCGGGGAGCGAACCTGCAACCCTCAGGTTTCTGGCACGGTTGCTCTACCCACTACGCCATGCCGCCCCACCTCAGAATCAACCTTGAGACCTCAGAATCCGGGGTTGAGGTGGGCGGGGTTGGGGGGGTGTATATTGTAGCCCAGAAGAGTTAGGGCTGCAAGGGATTCTGGGTATTTGTTCTGTTGTGTTTATGTTGTGTTACGGTGCGGATGTTCTCCCGAAATGTACAACACTTAGAACTTTTAGCATATCAGTATCCATCCATCCATTTTCTACCGCTTATTCCCTTTGGGGTCGCGGGGGGCGCTGGAGCCTATCTCAGCTACAATCAGGCGGAAGGCGGGGTACACCCTGGACAAGTCGCCACCTCATCGCAGGGCCAACACAGATAGACAGACAACATTCACACTCACATTCACACACTAGGGACCATTTAGTGTTGCCAATCAACCTATCCCCAGGTGCATGTCTTTGGAGGTGGGAGGAAGCCGGAGTACCCGGAGGGAACCCACACAGTCACGGGGAGAACATTCAAACTCCACACAGAAAGATCCCGAGCCCGGGATTGAACCCAAGACTACTCAGGACCTTCGTATTGTGAGGCAGATGCACTAACCCCTCCTCCACCGTGCTGCCGCATATCAATATGTGGAATTAAATTATGGAATGGATTAAGTAAAGAAGTTAAAAACTTGTACTCATATGATCCAGTTCAAGAGGTTGTTCAAAATAATAGTGCTTACAAAGTACAAAGAAGAAGAATTATGAGAAACACTTCCAACCTTATTGAAAATAAGATATTCTTCATCTCGATATGTTAATAATGACTGAATTAATTAATTAAATATTACAAAACTGTTGTGTATACTAATTCATAGATGTTATTTTATTTTATATATATTTGTAAACGCTCTGAAGTGGGAAAGGGGTAGGATTGAATAAGCTTTGCTTCTTCCTACTCCTTTTCAGGCATGATGTAAAATGAAATGATATGAAATTGTGTGATGTATTATGCTGTAAGTGTGTTCATGTTCGAAATAAACTGAAGAAAGAAAAGAAAGAAATGTGTTTGTCATTCTCGTTTGGTGTGGGTTCACAGTGTGGCACATATTTGTAACAGTGTTAAAGTGGTCTATGCGGCTACCCTCAGTGTGACCTGTATGGCTGTTGATCAAGTATGTCTTGCAGTCACTTACGCAGAAGCCACATACAACATTTGACTGGGCCGGCACGCTGTTTATATGGTGAAAAAGCGGACGCGACGACATGTTGTAGAGCAGTGATTTTCAACCACTGTGCCGCGGCACACTAGTGTGCCGTGAGATACAGTCTGGTGTGCCGTGGGAGATTATCTAATGTCATCTATTTGGGGTAAAAAAATATTTTTTGCAAACCAGTAATTATAGTCTGCAAATGATGTGTTGTTGTTGAGTGTCGGTGCTGTCTAGAGTTCGGCAGAGTAACCCTGTAATACTCTTTCATATCAGTAGGTGGCAGCAGGTAGCTAATTGCTTTGTAGATGTCGGAAACAGCGGGAGGCAGTGTGCAGGTAAAAAGGTTTCTAATGCTTAAACCAAAAATAAAAGGTGAATGCCCCTAAGAAAGGGCATTGAAGCTTAGGGAAGGCTATGCAGAACGAGACTAAAACTGAACTGGCTACAAAGTAGACAAAAACAGAATGCTGGACGACAGCAAAGACTTACTGTAGAGCAAAGACGGCGTCCGCAATGTACATCCGAACATGACATGACAATCAACAATGTCCACGCAAAGAAGGATAAAAACAACTGAAATATCCTTGATTGCTAAAACAAAGTAGATGCGGGAAATATCGCTCAAAAGGAAGACATGAAACTGCTACAGGAAAATACCAAAAAAAAAGAAAAAGCCACCAAAATTGGAGCGCAAGACAAGAACTAAAACACTACACACAAGAAAACAGCAAAAAACTCCAAATAAGTCAGGGCGTGATGTGACAGGTGGTGACAGTACACCTACTTTGAGACAAGAGCTATAGTGATGCATGCTTGGTTATGGTTTAAATTCATATCCAACAATTGCGACAACAACTTTTTTCTGTCAACTGAGTTTCGTTGTTTAATGATTTCTGCTGGTGGTGTGCCTCTGGATTTTGTCAACACAAAAAATGTGCCTTGGCTCAAAAAAGGTTGAAAATCACTGTTGTAGAGAACGCTAAAGGCAGTGTCATCACGGCACGCCCTTAATGTTGTTGTCCGGGTGAAAATCGGGAGAAATTCGGGAGAATGGTTGCCCCGGGAGATTTTCGGGAGGGGCACTGAAATTCGGGAGACTCCCGGAAAGATCGGGAGGGTTGGCAAGTATGCGTCCGTTGTGTCCTTGAGCAAGACACGTCACCCTTGCTCCTGATGGCTGCTGGTTAGCGCCTTGCATGGCAGCTCCTGCCATCAGTGTGTGAATGTGTGTGTGAATGTGTGTGTGTGAATGTGGAAATAGTGTCAAAGCGCTTTGAGTACCTTGAAGGTGGAAAAGAGTGCTATACAAGTATAACCCATTTACCATTTGCCATTTTCACAACTATTTACATTGTCAATTGTCACTGAAGGCATCAAAAGTATGACATGTGGAGTTATGTACTTAATGTCACACTCTTGGCATTCTCTCGATGAGCTTCAGGAAGTAGTCATCTGAAACGGTCTTCACTTCACAGATGTGCTTGAAGCTCATCGAGAGAATGCCAAGAGTGTGCAAAAGGTGGCTATTTTGTTGTTTGCCATTTTTTTTTCAGTTATTTGACCTTTTTTTTTGTTAAGTACATAACTCCACATGTGTTCATTCATAGTTTTGATGCCTTCAGTGACAATCTACAATGTAAATAGTCATGAAAATAAAGAAAACGCATTGAAAGAGAAGGTGTGTCCAAACTTTTGGCATGGATGTATATGCGATGCGTCCTCAATGTAAACATTCCCATGCTCAGGTCACATTCATTTGACATCAAAAAGCGATAAGCGTCATTATTATTCTCCAGAATAGATGGTTACAAAATGAATAGCAGCAGAACTCACGTGAAAGTTCCACCACTCCTGTCTCTGACTGCTTGCCCACAGACACGCTCTTCAAGCAAACATCGAAGCAAATGATCCCGTAAAACTGCGAGAGCCATAATACTTGTCCTCTTCCTTCTTCATCTTCTACGCAAAATAATTCGGTTTAAAAAATGTTGACTTTGATTGCACAAAATCCTTGAAATTGCCACAAATGCGCCAGAACTGAGACCGTCTAGAGCTCAAGCCATGTTTACTTCCGTAAACACTGCAGTGTGTGCGACGTCATGACATCATGTAAGCATGCGGGTCAGATTGCATTCACATTTTTTTGTACTGTGAACGGCCCCGAAAAAGATCGGATTTGACAAAAAAAATCTAAATTTAACATCATACAGCTACAAAGTAAAACACAACAAAAAAACTGAAAATTGGCAACAATAATACACATTACAAACATATGATTTCACTGTGCATAGACAAACAACAAAACAAAACAAAAAACATGTCAACACCCACATACAACGTGGTGGCCTGTGTAGTGCTCCACGCCATCGTCTCCTGGGGTGGGGGGTTGGGGGCACGGCTAGTTACAGGAACAGACCTAACAAAGCAACCAAGAGAGTCGACTCCGTCCAACGCTGCCCACTATGTCTTGCCCGAATAAGAGAAAATCTGTCCAGAGAGACCGAAGTGTCCGATACACTCTCGCCCATCCCAAAGCTTAACGCGAGTTCTGCAGCCCCGTCTCTTCCTCCGCATCGCCTCCGGTCTCTCTCCCCGGACTTTGGTGTGGCTGAGAGCCAGCAGCTGGTCTCCGGTCCAAACATGACCATGGCCAAAAGGCTCATCCACAATGCAGATCCAAAACTTCACAAAAAAGCACCAACAAGCACCGCATAAGTCACACAATTGCCACTGCTTGTTGCGTAGTCCCGAAAAGGTCCGATCCAGAATGCACCTAACACATGAAGACAAGAGGGAACACAACCAGCAGCCACCACAGCGGCACCATCCGTAATGTTTGACTGCAGCATATGGTCCATTTGCAAGCAAAACACGATCCATTTATTTTTACCACTGTAATATTATTACATCCACATTTTTACGTAATGTTTTCCTGCTATGTGCCCTCAATTCCCAAATGTTGATGGGAATTAGGGATGTAGTTTTTCTGCATGCTGAACGTTCCAATCAATTTTTACCGTCGATTGGCCAGAAGTTACCAAGTGTGTGGTGTACAAAAGAAATATCTCTCAGTCTGCGTTCACACTTGTGGTTTTTTGGTTGGGTTATAATGAACAGTAGTCAGGGCCAAACAGGTGAACCGAGACTGTCGTAGAAATAGATCTCAGTCTGATTGCAATGATGATTTGAAGTTGCTCAAGACTATATGTAGCTGGATATTCAACTAAATTGTTTCCAAAAAGCTAAGGACCAAGGGGCCAAACTTTTCCCTTCACTATTTGCATACTTGCCAACCCTCCCGGATTTTCCGGGAGACTCCCGAAATTCAGCGCCTCTCCCGAAAACCTCCCGGGACAAATGATCTCCCGAAAACCTCCCGAAATTCAGGCGGACTCAGGTCAGCATGGACCTGAGTCCGCCTGAATTTCCCACAATATAAACGGTATGCCTGCCCAATGACGTTATAACTGTAGAATGATTGAGGGCGAGTTCTTGGTTCCTTATGTGGGTTTATTGTTAGGCAGTTTCATTAACGTCCTCCCAGCACGGTAACAAAACACAACAACAGCTGTCACGTTTTGGTTTACCGTAAAGCAGTTCGTCTGCCGTAAACAGCAATGTTGTGACACTCTTAAACAGGACAATACTGCCATCTAGTGCATTTGATGAAAGCACTTTTGTGCGTGCCACACAGCAATGCATCATCAGAGAGGGTGTTCAGCAAGGTTAAAAAATAGTGACAGAGAATAGAACAAGGATGGACAATTCAACCCTTAACTCAACAAGTATATGTGTGAATAAATGAACACTGAAATTCAACTATTTCTTTTTTATATATATATACATACATACATACAATAAAAGAAATATATATTTAAGAAAGACATGCACCTGGGGATAGGTTGATTGGCAACACTAAATTAGCCCTAGTGTGTGAATGTGAGTGTGAATGTTGTCTGTCTATCTGTGTTGGCCCTGCGATGAAGTGGCGACTTGTCCAGGGTGTACCCCGCCTTCCGCCCGATTGTAGCTGAGATTGGCTCCAGCGCCCCCCGCGACCCCAAAGGGAATAAATGGATGGATGGATATTTATAGCTAGAATTCACTGAAAGTCAAGTATTTCTTACATATATATATATATATATATATATATATATATATACTGTATATAGTTACAGTGTATATATATATATATATATACTGTATATATATATATATACTGTATATAGTTAGTGTATATATATATATATATACTGTATATATATATATATACTGTATATATATATGTAAGAAATACTTGACTTTCAGTGAATTCTAACTGTAAATATACTCCTCCCCTCTTAGCCACGCCCCCCCCCCCCCCCCCCCCCCACCTCCCGAAATCGGAGGTCTCAAGGTTGGCAAGTATGCTATTAGTCTTATTTTATATATTTTGGAGAACCAGTGTCCTCTACAGTAGACATTTGAATTTGGTCTTTTTGTCAGTCAGAGTTAGAAGCGCTGTGCTGTTTTTAAAGACCTTCTGCAAAAAAGCTAGTCAAAGATCATCTTTATGAGAGCACTCTATCCATCCATTCCTCTCATTCCGCTTATCTGAGGTTGAATCGCGGGGGCAACAGCTTAAGCAGAGAACCCTAGACTTTCCTCTCCCCAACCATTTCGTCCAGCTTCTCCTGGGGGATCCCGAGGCTTTCCCAGGCCAGCTGAAAGACACAGTTTCCCCAATGTGTCCTGGGTCTTCTCCATACCCTTCGACTGGTCGGACATGCCCTAAACACCTCCCCAAGGAGAGCATCCTGACCAGATGCCCAAACCACCTCATCTGGTTCCTCTCGATGTGGAAGAGCAGCGGCTTCTCACCCGATCTCTAAGAGATGGCCCTTGGATCCGTCACGCTTCTACCTGTGATCTTGTCCTTTTGGTCATAACTCAAAGCTCTTGACCATGGGTGAGGATAGGAACGTAGATTGACCGGCAAATTGAGAGCTTTGCCTTCCGGCTCAGCTCCTTCTTTACCACGACAGATCGATACAGGGTCCGCATCACTGCTGACGTCGCACCGATCCGCCTCTTGATCTCACAATCCACTCTTCCCACACTTGTGAACAAGACCTCAAGGTACTTCAACTCCTCCACTTGGGGCTGCACTGTAGTGTTTTAAAAAAATCTGCTGCAAAGAAGTGAGTCTTTCACAAGTTTTTTGAACCGAACTCACGGTCCACCAGTTGAGTGATGAAAAAGAGAATACCGTATTTTCCGCACTATTAGCCGCACCTAAAAACCACAAATTTACTCAAAAGCTGACAGTGCGGCTTATAACCCGGTGCGCTTTATATATGGATTAATATTAAGATTCATTTTCATAAAGTTTCGGTCTCGCAACTACGGTAAACAGCCGCCATCTTTTTTCCCCGTAGAAGAGGAAGTGCTTCTTCTTCTACGCAAGCAACCGCCAAGGTAAGCACCCGCACCCATAGAACAGGAAGCTCTTCTTCTTCTACTGTAAGCAACCACCCGCCCACATAGAAGAAGAAGAAGCGCGCGGATATTACGTTTCATTTCCTTTGTGTGTTTACATCTGTAAAGACCACAAAATGGCTCCTACTAAGCGACAGGTTTCCGGTTCATGAAAAGACGCAATCTCTCCATCCGCACACGGACTACTATTTCACAGCAACTGCCTAAAGACTTTCAAGAAAAGCTGGCTACTTTCCGTGCATATTGTAAAAACAAGATAGCTGAAAAAAAGATCCGGCCAGAGAACATTATCAACATGGACGAGGTTCCACTGACTTTTGATATTCCTGTGAACCGCACTGTGGATACAACGGGAGCACGCACGGTGAATATTCGCACCACAGGGAATGAGAAGTCATCCTTCACTGTGGTTCTAGCTTGCCATGCTAATGGCCAGAAACTTCCACCCATGGTGATATTCAAAAGGAAGACCTTGCCAAAAGAGACCTTTCCAGCCGGCGTCATCATAAAAGCTAACTCGAAGGGATGGATGGATGAAGAAAAGATGAGCGAGTGGTTAAGGTAAGTTTACGCGAAGAGGCCGGGTGGCTTTTTTCACGCAGCTCCGTCCATGTTGATATACGACTCCATGCGCGCCCACATCACGCTGGTTTTTAATATATTATTAAAGTTTGACTGACCTATCTGACTGTTTTTTTGACATTCCCTTTAGCGCAGTTAGATGCGGCTTATAACACGGGGCGGCTTATAGGTGGACAAAGTTTTGAAATATGCCGTTCATTGAAGGCGCGGCTTATAACCCAGGGCGGCTATGGTGCGGAAAATACGGTACCTAAAATGGAGCCTTGAGGAACACAGCCATGTTGTAGTTTTTAACGCTCTCATAAGTAAGAACTATACGCTACTTTGTAGTAAAAATGGCAACAGTGGAGTATGCATGTGCATGTACGAGCCAGTCTGCCCCAAAACAAGAGGATAGAGAAAAAGGAGCTCAGTGACTACAACTTCGGACAACAATGGCGGACTCGTGCAAAACTCTTCAGGTAAACTTCTACCATATATGGAGATATCCGCTGACGTAACTAGGCGACAAATTCGTCACGAGCTACTCAAATTCCGAATGGCTCGTTTGTCAGAACTATGAAGATTGTTTTATAAATATCTCCACCTTGATTTTGTCATGATCCGTTACCCGGGTCATGGCGTGATTTATGTTTAGTACCTTGTTTCCTATGTTTTAGTCTGTACCCTCTTTCCTTTTGATTACTGTTGGTTTCCATGGGCACTAATTCTCCACACCTGCCCTTGTTTTAACCAAAACACCAGGTGTTTTGGTTAAAGGGGAACATTATCACAATTTCAGAAGGGTTAAAACCATTAAAAATCAGTTCCCAGCGGCTTATTATATTTTTCAAAGTTTTTTTCAAAATGTTACCCATCACGCAATATCCCTAAAAAAAGCTACAAAGTGCCTGATTTTAACCATCGTTATAAACACCCGTCCATTTTCCTGTGACGTCACATAGTGAAGCCAACACAAACATGGCGGAAAGAACAGCAAGCTATAGCGACATTAGCTCAGATTCAGACTCGGATTTCAGCGGCTTAAACGATTCAACAGATTACGCATGTATTGAAACGGATGGTTGTAGTGTGGAGGCAGGTAGCGAAAACGAAATTGAAGAAGAAACTGAAGCTATTGAGCCGTATCGGTTTGAACCGTATGCAAGCGAAACCGACGAAAACGACACGACAGTCAGCGACACGAGAGAAAGCGAGGACGAATTCGGCGATCGCCTTCTAACCAACGATTGGTATGTGTTTGTTTGGCATTAAAGGAAACTAACAACTATGAACTAGGTTTACATCATATGAAAGACATTTGGCAACAACATGCACTTTGAGAGTGCAGACAGCCCAGTTTTCATCAATTAATATATTCTGTAGACATACCCTCATCCGCGCTCTTTTCTTGTCCAGTTTTGGAGTTGATGTCAGCAGGCCAGGGAAGCTAGGGTCGATAGGGGGTTTAGCTCGCTCGTCTGCAGGAACAAACTGCCGCCATTGCTTGCCGTGCTAGCGAGGTCCTTTGTCCCTGAATTGCTCACACACTCCGGCAGATTCAATGGGGGTCTGGCGGCAGATTTCTTTGACTTTATCGTTGGAAATGCATCTGCTTTGAGTGTCGCAGGATATCCACACATTCTTGCCATCTCTGTCGTAGCATAGCTTTCGTCGGTAAAGTGTGCGGAACAAACGTCCAATTTCTTGCCACTTTCGCATCTTTGGGCCACTGGTGCAACTTGAATCCGTCCCTGTTCGTGTTGTTACACCCTCCGACAACACACCGACGAGGCATGATGTCTCCAAGGTACGGAAAACAGTCGAAAAAACGGAAAATAACAGAGCTGATTTGACTCGGTGTTTGAGAAAATGGCGGATTGCTTCCCGATGTGACGCCACGTTGTGACGTCATCGCCCCGAGAGCGAATATTAGAAAGGCGTTTAATTCGCCAAAATTCACCCATTTAGAGTTCGGAAATCGGTTAAAAAAATATACGGTCTTTTTTCTGCAACATCAAGGTATATATTGACGCTTACATAGGTCTGGTGATAATGTTCCCCTTTAATCACTCCCCTGTATAGTTTTCAGGCACTAGTTGCTGTGTCAATGCTCGCTATACTGCTTGTGCAGGGTTCTCCTGAGTCCGATAGATATGTCTTGAGCCCGGTGTACAGGGTTGAGCAAGTTTTTATTGTCCTACACACAGGTAGGGATTGCTTTCCAGCACTATATTTTGGACTTTCCAGTCCGGCGTGTCCCTGCTCTTTCTTGTTCTGTCTCTGGACGTGTGTCTTTCTCTGGCGCCAACTCCAACTACGTCTCTCGGTCCGGCTGCTGCTAGTAAGGGCCCAGCTGGGCAATCCACTCACCTGCCGCTGGCTTCGAGGCCGGTCCTTACACACCCCGCTCCGCAGAAGGCCCACAGACCACGCCCCACTCCACAGCGACATTTATGTTTCTTTTACTTTTTCACCTCGCGCAAGTATTTTTTTCTGCACTCTAGTGTTCCTCGCTGTTCACCCTTGGTGACTATTTGATTTGTTGCTCCACGCTTGTTTACCGTCTGAGTTTTTGTATTTTTGTCCTGCTTTAATAATTAAAGCTCAATCCTACCTGCACACTGCTGCTGCTTGTCTTCCTGCATTGGAGGAAACACGACCATCGCAGTCATGCATTTCCGACGTAACAGATTTCACATTTTCTGGACTTACGGGGATCCCAAATACACAAAAACCAGTACCAACAGTTAAAAAAAGTTGGTTTTGCATAATAGAAACCCTTTAATTAAATCCAACAATAGACATCTGGCAACTTTTTGCATCTACGTAAACTCCAAGAAAACGGAGATGTTGATTATTAGTCCTGCTAAACACAAGTGGCCACAGATCATCTCTGGAGAGGTACCAGTCTGGATGAGGTGCTCGCTGACCTGAGTTGTGACCTGGGGTGGATCACTCTTCCATGCAGAGTTTTGGGCTGACCTGGCTCAACCCGGAAAATGATCTCTCTATGACTATCTGTTGGGTTCCCAATGGACTGGACTCCCACATAACAATTCAATAATTATACCCACTCAATGGTCTTCTGTCCCATTTCAAGGTTTCTTCTTTTCCACCCAAGTGGGGTCTTTTGAGCTTTCCTTCCTTGGGTTTAGATCAGAAGATGTCGTTGAGAGTTTGTAAAGATCTTTGAGACGCTTGTGATTAAGGGTGACATAGATACACTTCGATTGATTGATTGAGGGTGTAAAACTCTAGCAATACGGTTGTAGCAGTTTTCTCTTTAGCGCTACTACAACATTGGTTCTGTTGCCCGCTGTGTTGGGCAACATTCTTGTCAGACTTAGACTTTATTGATCCCCGAGAGAAATTGTTTGACACACAGTAGCTCAATTAGGAGAGGAAATGATGACTAAAACACCCTCAAGGGCACTGCAGAGGAATAAATAATATATAGAATATAATAAACAATACCAACTGTACAATAGTGATACTATAAGGGATGCCTAAAGACTAAAATAAATGATAAAGGGTTCATATAGTTACAAATCAGGTAAAGGACAATCATTTCAAATACACAGAAATGACTACACCAGGGTTTCTGCAGGTATAAGCAAATTTTTTTTTTGTTGCAACTTAAAACTAATTTAATGCCAATGTCCGAATGCAGATCGTTATTATATAATTAATTGTCTGTACGGACAAAATTGTAAGGTGAAAAAAATAATAAACAGTTGAAAATTGTACTTAACTGTGGCCAAACTAAGATCTAATGAATCATAATTTAAAATGATTATGCATGTTTCATTACTGTAGTATTTTGCACTATTGCAATACAAACTTTATAATTCTAAATAAATACACACACATCCAAATAAAATGGCCTCTCAATATTTGTTAACAAAACAATGCACTTCAATAAATATTGAACATCTTGAAGTGCAGATGTTTTCCCCCAATTGGAAAAGCTGGGTCAGGTGGTTTGTTTTGTCTTTTAAAATGTAATGACGATTCTGTTCATAACTTTTATGGACAGAATTTCTAGGCGCAATCAAGGCGTTGAGGGGATCCGGTTTGGTGGCTGCAGGATTAGGTCTCTGCTTTTTGCAGATGATATGGCCCTGATGGCTTCATCTGGCCAGGATCTTCAGCTCTCACTGGATCGGTTCGCAGCCGAGTGTGAAGCGACTGGGATGAGAATCAGCACCTCCAAGTCCGAGTCCATGGTTCTCGCCCGGAAAAGGGTGGAGTGCCATCTCCGGGTTGGGGAGGAGATCTTGCCCCAAGTGGAGGAGTTCAAGTACCTCGGAATCTTGTTCACGAGTGGGGGAAGAGTGGATCGTGAGATCGACAGGCGGATCGGTGCGGCGTCTTCAGTAATGCGGACGCTGTATCGATCCGTTGTGGTGAAGAAGGAGCTGAGCCGGAAGGCAAAGCTCTCAATTTACCGGTCGATCTACGTTCCCATCCTCACCTATGGTCACGAGCTTTGGGTTAGACCGAAAGGACAAGATCACGGGTACAAGCGGCCAAAATGAGTTTCCTCCGCCGGGTGGCGGGGTTCTCCCTTAGAGATAGGGTGAGAAGCTCTGTCATCCGGGGGGGGCTCAAAGTAAAGCCGCTGCTCCTCCACATCGAGAGGAGCCAGATGAGGTGGTTCGGGCATCTGGTCAGGATGCCACCCGAGCGCCTCCCTAGGGAGATGTTTAGGGCACGTCCGACCAGTAGGAGGCCACGTGGAAGACCCAGGACACGTTGGGAAGACTATGTTTCCCGGCTGGCCTGGGAACGCCTCGGGATCCCCCGGGAGGAGCTGGACGAAGTGGCTGGGGAGAGGGAAGTCTGGGCTTCCCTGCTTAGGCTGCTGCCCCCGCGACCCGACCTCGGATAAGCGGAAGAAGATGGATGGATGGAATTTAATGACTTTTTTTTTTTATTGTAGTCACCTGGAGGCGCGTCTTAATGAAATTAAACAATGGATGTCCGCTAACTTTTTGCAACTCTATGCGAAGAAAACGGAAATGCTGATTATCGGTCCTGCTATACACCGACACCTATTTAATAATACCACCTTAACATTTGACAACCAAACAATTACACAAGGCGACTCGGTAAAGAATCTGGGTATTATCTTCGATCCAACTCTCTCGTTTGAGTCGCACATCAAGAGTGTTACTAAAACGGCCTTCTTTCATCTCCGTAATATCGCAAAAATGTGTTCCATTTTGTCCTCCAGCGACGCTGACATCATTATTCATGCGTTCGTTACGTCTCGTCTCGATTACTGTAACGTGTTATCTTCGGGTCTCCCTATGTCTAGCGTTGAAAGATTACAGTTGGTACAAAATGCGGCTGCTAGACTTTTGACAAGAACAAGAAAGTTTGATCATATTACGCCTATACTGGCTCACCTGCACTGGCTTCCTGTGCACTTAAGATGTGACTTTAAGGTTTTACTACATACGTATAAAATACTACACGGTGTAGCTCCAGCCTATCTTGCCGATTGTATTGTACCATATGTCCCGGCAAGAAATCTGCGTTCAAAGTAATTCCCAGAGCCCAAAAACAGTCTGCGGGCTATAGAGCGTTTTGTATTCGGGCTCCAGTACTATGGAATGCCCTCCCGGTAACAGATAAATGCTTCTACTGAGGTAGCATCTCTAAGTCCCATCTTAAAACTCATTTGTATACCCTAGCCTTTAAATAGACCCCCTTTTTAGACCAGTTGATCTGCCGTCTCTTTTCTGTTCTGCCCTCCTCTCCTGCGTGGAGAAGTTATTAGGTGACCACAGTTGACGCGCCAGCTGTTCAAAGTTGGGACCCGGGGTGAACCACTCATCTGTGCATCAGCTGGGGACGTCTCTGCGCTGCTGACTTGTCTCCACTCAAGATGATCCCCAGCTGGCCCCACTATGAACTGGACTCTCACACTATTAACTAGATCCACTCGACGTCCATTGCACCAGTCGCCCAGGGGTTGGGGGGCCGGGTTCCCCACATCTGCGGTCCCCTCCAAGGTTTCTCATTGTATCCCATTGGGTTGAGTTTTTTTTTGCCCTGATGCGGGATCTGAGCCGAGGATGTCGTTGTGGCTCGTGCAGCCCTTTGACACACTTGTGATTTAGGGCTATATAATTAAACTTTGATTGATTGATGGATTTTTTTAAATGCCTCTGGACATCATATTTAATTATTTTTACTGCCATTCAATGCAAAATCCATTTAAAGGGGAACATTATCACCAGACCTATGTAAGCGTCAATATATACCTTGATATTGCAGAAAAAAGACCATATATTTTTTTAACCGATTTCCGAACTCTAAATGGGTGAATTTTGGCGAATTAAATATTCGCTCTCGGAGTGATGACGTCACAACGTGACGTCGCATCGGGAAGCAATCCGCCATTTTCTCAAACACCGGGTCAAAACAGCTCTGTTATTTTCCGTTTTTTCGACTGTTTTCCGTACCTTGGAGACATCATGCCTCGTCGGTGTGTTGTCGGAGGGTGCAACAACACGAACAGGGACGGATTCAAGTTGCACCAGTGGCCCAAAGATGCGAAAGTGGCAAGAAATTGGACGTTTGTTCCGCACACTTTACCGACGAAAGCTATGCTACGACAGAGATGGCAAGAATGTGTGGATATCCTGCGACACTCAAAGCAGATGCATTTCCAACGATAAAGTCAAAGAAATCTGCCGCCAGACCCCCATTGAATCTGCCGGAGTGTGTGAGCAATTCAGGGACAAAGGACCTCGCTAGCACGGCAAGCAACGGTGGCAGTTTGTTCCCGCAGACGAGCGAGCTAAACCCCCTGGATGTCTTGGCTCACACCGTCCCAAGATGATCAAGAGAAGAATATCGACCCTAGCTTCCCTGGCCTGCTGACATGAGGGTATGTCTGCAGAATATATTAATTGATGAAAATTGGGCTGTCTGCACTCTCAAAGTGCATGTTGTTGCCAAATGTATTTCATATGCTGTAAACCTAGTTCATAGTTGTTAGTTTCCTTTAATGCCAAACAAACACATACCAATCGTTGGTTAGAAGACGATCGCCGAATTCGTCCTCGCTTTCTCCCGTGTCGCTGGCTGTCGTGTCGTTTTCGTCGGTTTCGCTTGCATACGGTTCAAACCGATATGGCTCAATAGCTTCAGTTTCTTCTTCAATTTCGTTTTCGCTGCCTGCCTCCACACTACAACAATCCGTTTCAATACATGCGTAATCTGTTGAATCGCTTAAGCCGCTGAAATCCGAGTCTGAATCCGAGCTAATGTCGCTATAGCTTGCTGTTCTTTCCGCCATGTTTGTTTGTGTTGGCTTCACTATGTGACGTCACAGGAAAATGGACGGGTGTATATAACGATGGTTAAAATCAGGCACTTTGTAGCTTTTTTTAGGGATATTGCGTGATGGGTAAAATTTTGAAAAAAACTTCAAAAAATATAATAAGCCACTGGGAACTGATTTTTAATGGTTTTAACCATTCTGAAATTGTGATAATGTTCCCCTTTAATGGCTTTTATTGCTTTTTAATGACCCACGGAAACCATTCATAAGACCATTGACTGTAATCCTGTTGACTAGCCAACTAAAGTGTACTGTAGTTTCACACAACCAAAATTATCACGGTTATCACCACAAGGCATTATGTTTCTAGTTCTTTTTGAAGTGCGACTTTTAAGGTTTATTTATTGGCCCGCAACTTCCTTCACATTTTGAAGTATGATTTCACATACCAGGATTTTACGTGGTTTTGCTTGAGCGAAGGAACCATGCAGTGAACGCTACACACTTGCTCGCGGCGATGCCGTTGACGTTTTAGCGTGAGAGTAGCTAATATATCCGCAAACACTTTTTATTATTGAGCTTCTACACGGCGGTCTATTAGCCCCTTGGGTTACGCTTATGGTAAGGTTGGGCAGAGGTTAAGTATGGCAGGAAATGACTGGTTGGGGCCAACGATTGGATCACGTCGAGGTAAAAAGGAAACACGCTCCAGCCCGTCCGTGATATTCGCACACACTCACACACTCGGTATGTATGCTTCCAGGAAAACATGTGTTGCTCCTGATTCATAAAGTGAGTGAGCAAACAGTGGAGCCCCAAACGAGGAGGTGGGGGTCTTTTGAGGAACGGACCCAACGACGTGAACACATCCTGCCACTCATTGGCTGAAAAACATTCCTGAGCTCGCAGTAACAATATCGGGTTTCACTGCTCGGTGACGTAGTAAACACGACGGAGAGGAACTCGGAAGTCGAGGGATGAAAACCATCAAAACAAGCGTGTCGGGACAATGAGGAGGCTGAAATAAATCTCCCGCTAACATCAAGAGGCCGTTACTGGAAAAGTGTGTGTGAGGTATCCGCATGTGGGCCAGTACAAAAGTACTTATCATAACAAGCAAGGAGAGAGAAAAAAAACCGAATGAATGTGCCACTAGATTTTTTTTTCCTACTCCCATGGAGGCACATGTGCTCTCCATGTTGTCAACAGATGATGTTTACTCGCGTTTCTGCGGACTTACATCACCCAGAGCTTCATTGGCTGAGACGCACTCACAGACCCCTTCTCCCAAATCTCCTTGCACAACAACACGAGAATCCCCCGTAAACAGGAGGTTGAAGCCGATTAAGACCTCCAAACGACGACTAATCAAGGGGCGCCGTGGCTAATTAATCTGGCAGCGAGAATGAGATTCAGGGCGAGATGGCGGGACGTGCTTCACCGCGTAGTTTGTTAAAGTGGAGCAGGCATCGCCGCTGTTTTGAGAAGGTTAGGGGACCTTTGTTGCAAAAACATCCATGTGGTAAAGTTTAGCAGACTGATCTTAATCGCGGCATATAAATGTTCACTTTCCTGATGAACGGACAACAACTCTGGTATGTTAATTGTGTACATTTGTGTACCAATTGTATTGTTCCTATGTTCCAAATAGATGGCACAACTTACAAATCATTTTCTTGTATCCTAACACCTTTGATACTCTTGGGAAAGGGTATAAACTTGTGCCGGAAAATGATCATTTTTAGATATATACAAATTTTTGTAGAAAAAAAAAATAAATCCATACATCAGTCGCACGGGACTATAAGCCGCAGATACCATATTTTCCGGACCATAAGGCGCACTGCCGATGAATGTTCTATTTTTTTAAATCTTTTTTCATATATAAGGCGCACCGGATTACAGGGCGCATTAAAGTAGTCATATTAATATTGTTTTTGTTGTCATCCTGCATCCTGGGAACACAACCTTCGCAGACATGCGACCCACTCTAAACAAAAACAAAGAAAACACAATGAAAAACATGCAAAGTGTCTCGTCTTGCTACGTTCTTTCGTCAATGTTTGGGATTCGTAGTTAGAATTTGGGCTCGTGCTTTCCCTGTAGCTTAAAGTACAAAAAAAATACAAATGTTTGTAACGCTGTATTTATTCTAACTTTACAACTTATTCATACTAACGTTAAAACACTTTTAGATGGCTAGATATCACTTTAGAACCCACATGTTGCCAGGCAAAGTTCATGGAGCTCACTTATAATTGACATCCATCCTTCTTATTCCGCTTAGCCGAGTTCCAGTCTCCCCAGCCACTTCGTCCAATTCCTGCCGGGCGATCCCGAGGCGTTCCCAGGCCAGCCGGGAGACATAGTCTTCCCAACGTGTCCTGGGTCTTCCCCGTGCCCTAACACCTCCCAAGGGAGGCGTTCGTGTGGCATCCTGACCAGATGCCCGAACCACCTCATCTGGCTCCTCTCCATGTGGAGGAGCAGCGGCTTGACTCTGAGCTCTTCCTGGATGGCAGCGCTTCTCACCCTATCTCTAAGGGAGAGCCCCACTACCTGGTGGAGGAAACTAATTTTGGCCGCTTGTACCCGTGATCTTGTCCTTTCTGTCATAACCCAAAGCTCATGACCATAGGTGAAGATGGGGATGTAGATTGACTGGTAAATTGACAGCTTTGCCTTCCGGCTCAGTTCCTTCTTCACCACAACGGATCGATACAGCGTCCGCATTACTGAAAACGCCGCACCGATCCGCCTGTCGATCTCATGATCCACTCTTCCCTCACTCGTGAACAAGACTCCGAGGTACTTGAACTCCTCCACATTGGGCAAGGTCTCCTCCCCAACCCGGAGATGGCACTTTACTCTTTTCCGGGCAAGAACCAGATTGAAGATGCGGGTTCTCATCCGAGTCGCTTCACACTCGGCTTCGAACCGATCCAGTGAGAGCTGAAGATCCTGGCCAGATGAAGCCATCAGGACCACATCATGCGCAAAAAGCAGAGACCTAATCCTGCAACCACCAAACCGGATCCCCTCAACGCTCTGACTGCACCTAGAAATTCTGTCCATAAATGTTATGAACCCTTTGTTACTCATAATTGCCCCATAAGCAAATTAAAATAAAACAAATAGAAAACCCTACGTTACAAAAAGCTAGTACAACTTAAGAAAATGCTCAAACAAATAGTTCACAATTTTCCATTTCTAATACCATTGATACTCTTGTGAAAGGCAAGTGGTAGCTTGATAGAGTCAACATGGGAAGAATGCCCATCATCCATGTATGCATGTTCAAAATAAACGGAAACCAAAACAAAAGGGTAAACTAACTTAAAAAACAACTGATGAAAACGCAAAAATACACTTCAAAACATGAACCAAGGGTTCAAATGAGGACGACTACCGCCTCGCCGCAGGATACCGTCTCGCTACGTTTTTGTGGCAGTTTTTATGATTCCTCTTCCGACTTTTGGCTCGGGTTTTCTTTGTTGCCGAGAGTAAAAATCTTTACAACAATACAGATGTGTGCAAGCCTCTACAATTCACAGGGCTCATTCATACCTGCCCTGCAGGCCTTTGCAAACCATTCCCATTAGCAGTGGGCTACAAATATCGACAACTGCTGAGAAAACCTACCACTTTTGGCAAAAAGTTATTTTTCTTTTACGTTTGACGTCACTCACATTACCTAATTATCACTTGTGAAAAGGGATGGGAATTGATAAGATTTTTCCGGTTCTGAGTCCAGTTCGACTCTGCTTAATGATTCGGTTTCTTATGGTAAATTGGTGGATTATATTACCTTCAAGGTACTCAAAGCGGTTTGACACTATTTTTACATTCACCCATTTACACACGGATGGCGGCCATTCAAGGCCCTAACCTCGACCCATCAGTAGAAAGGGTGAAATATATTGCCCAAGGACACAACAGACATGACTACGATGGCAAAAACTGGGATCGAACCAGGAACCCTCAAGTTGCTCCACCACCCAAGCCACGCCGTCCCCTTATCGGTTCTTATTTGGGGAAAAAAGTGAACAAAAAGGTGGATTAGCATCAATTTTGTTTAGTTTCGAGGTGACGTAAGCGTTACCAAGCCAACACTAAGGTCTTAAGAGGCACATACCTAGCATAGAAAAAATAACTATTTTGAAAATAAATGTTAGATTCTGTAGATTCCACTTTCAATTATCCCTTTGGTTCTTTATTGATTCCCTTATCGGTTCTTATTTGGAAAAAAAAGAGAACAAAAAGGTGGATTAGCATCAATTTTGTTTAGTTCAGAGGTAACATGACCCTAAGGTTAACTTTTTGGAAAATAAATACAAAAATGTAATATTCTTCTGCACAATTTAACAAAATAAAATGTGGGAACTACACAAGAATGTAGCATTTAGCAACATGTAATATTAATTCATTACAATGAAGATAAGATATGTCAAGGCATTATTATAATTGTAATGATTACAGTTTATGACAACCTTGAATTAAACATCTCAGAAAATGTGTGGGTTCAAAAACTCACTTTGCATGTCATGCGCTAATATCACATATTAGTTTCAAATTTAAAGTTAAATTGCTGACATAAATGGACTTTTACACGGTATTCTCATTTTTGGAGTTCCGCCTGTATAACATGATGACTGAGTGAAAATCTGGTGGGAGGAAAACATGCAACATTTCTCTGACCACAATTGAACATTCACTTACCGAATATCAGGAGCATTGTGGCAAATGGGTGAAAGCTTTTGACCACAAACTTAGGCCCCGCTAAGGTTATCCAGGGTAAATCCCACCTAACCTTATCCGTGTCCACACACACACACACACACAATGCCACCGTTTAAGACCCCCTCTCCCTCTCCGTCAGCCAGCGCAACACGACCTAATATGCATGCGCGGAAAATGCGCACGTCATAGTCACCTCCAGTGTTTATGTGCAAGTTCTTAAATTTAACTTATGTGAACAACATCCAGTGTTGTGGTAGTTCAATTAACTGGAATCCAGTGTGCTGTGGGGCCCTATTGTAGTTGATCTTCTCAACTGTCTATGCGACGTCAAGGCTTGGTTAGCCCCGAATTTTTTAATAATGAATGAGGGAAAAACGGAAATTTCAGTTTTTGATCCGGCCCTCACTGACTTGGGACCATTGCAAAATGATGTGCGTCCCAAAGTCACCAGCCTGGCGTCACTATAGACAGCGATTTCAAACTTGACAACAAGTCAATGGCGTTTTAAAATCATGTTTTTATCATCTTCGTCTTTTAGCAAAGGTAAAACCGTTTTTATCTTTTAACCTTTTTGAACAAGTCGTGCATGCTTTTATTTCAAGTGGCCTGGACTACCTCAATGCACTTTATGCTGGCATTAGCTAAAAAGCTCTCTCCCGGTTGCAGTTAGTCAAGAACGCGGCAGCACGACATTTAACAGGGGCCAGGAAACGCCAGCATATAACCCCAATTCTTCAGAGTTTGCACTGGCTCCCTGTTCATTTTAGAATTGATTTTAAAACCTTGCTGTTTGTTTTTAAAGGGGAACATTATCACAATTTCAGAAGGGTTAAAAAATCAGTTCCCAGTGGCTTATTTTATTTTTCGAAGTGTTTTTCAAAATGTTACCCATCACGCAATATCCCTAAAAAAAAGCTTCAAAGTGCCTGATTTTAACCATCGTTATATACACCCGTCCATTTTCCTGTGACGTCACACAGTGATGCCAATACAAACAAACAGCAAGGTATAGCGACATTAGCTCGGATTCAGACTCGGATTTCAGCGGCTTAACACTGTCTGATAAGATAATTACTAACAACTATGAACTAGGTTTACAGCATATGAAATACATTTGGCAACAACATGCACTTTGAGAGTGCAGACAGCCCATTTCAGGCGCGCTAAGAACATATATTTTTCCACGATTTCAGCACTCAGGGTAACTATACCTAAATAGACACAAAATACTGCATTACACAAGACTACCCGAATGTACTCGAATGATTGAAAAAAATAAATGTTTTTAAGCTAAATTATTGGTAAACACAGTTTATGTATAATAATTTACGTAAAACCGCGAGTAATGAATACAATTTTCATCAATTAATATATTCTGTAGACATACCCTCATCCGCTCTCTTTTCCTGAAAGCTGATCTGTCCAGTTTTGGAGTTGATGTCAGCAGGCCAGGGAAGCTAGGGTCGATATTCTTCTCTTGATCATCTTCGGTGGCATAAGGGACGGTGTGAGCCAAGACATCCAGGGTGGTTAGCTTGCTCGTCTGCGGGAACAAACTGCCGCCATTGCTTGCCGTGCTACCGAGGTCCTTTGTCCCTGAATTGCTCACACACTCCGGCAGATTCAATGGGGGTCTGGCGGCAGATTTCTTTGACTTTATCGTTGGAAATGCATCTGCTTTGAGTGTCGCAGGATATCCACACATTCTTGCCATCTCTGTCGTAGCATAGCTTTCGTCGGTAAAGTGTGCGGAACAAACGACTGACCATTTCGTCGGCTTTTCCACACCCTCGTATTTTGAACAAATTTCGTCCAATTTCTTGTCACTTTCGCATCTTTGGGCCACTGGTGCAACTTGAATCCGTCCCTGTTTGTGTTGTTACACCCTCCGACAACACACCAACGAAAGTGAGAAAATGGCGTATTGCTTCCCGATGTGACGTCACGTTGTGACGTCATCACTCCGAGAGCGAATAATAGAAAGGCGTTTAATTCGCCAAAATTCACCCATTTAGAGTTCGGAAATCGGTTAAAAAAATATATGGTCTTTTTTCTGCAACATCAAGGTATACAGGTAAAAGCCAGTAAATTAGAATATATAGAAAAACTTGATTTATTTCAGTAATTGCATTCAAAAGGTGTAACTTGTACATTATATTTATTCATTGCACACAGACTGATGCATTCAAATGTTTATTTCATTTAATTTTGATGATTTGAAGTGGCAACAAATGAAAATCCAAAATTCCGTGTGTCACAAAATTAGAATATTACTTAAGGCTAATACAAAAAAGGGATTTTTAGAAATGTTGGCCAACTGAAAAGTATGAAAATGAAAAATATGAGCATGTACAATACTCAATACTTGGTTGGAGCTCCTTTTGCCTCAATTACTGCGTTAATGCGGCGTGGCATGGAGTCGATGAGTTTCTGGCACTGCTCAGGTGTTATGAGAGCCCAGGTTGCTCTGATAGTGGCCTTCAACTCTTCTGCGTTTTTGGGTCTGGCATTCTGCATCTTCCTTTTCACAATACCCCACAGATTTTCTATGGGGCTAAGGTCAGGGGAGTTGGCGGGCCAATTTAGAACAGAAATACCATGGTCCGTAAACCAGGCACGGGTAGATTTTGCGCTGTGTGCAGGCGCCAAGTCCTGTTGGAACTTGAAATCTCCATCTCCATAGAGCAGGTCAGCAGCAGGAAGCATGAAGTGCTCTAAAACTTGCTGGTAGACGGCTGCGTTGACCCTGGATCTCAGGAAACAGAGTGGACCGACACCAGCAGATGACATGGCACCCCAAACCATCACCCAACCATGCAAATTTTGCATTTCCTTTGGAAATCGAGGTCCCAGAGTCTGGAGGAAGACAGGAGAGGCACAGGATCCACGTTGCCTGAAGTCTAGTGTAAAGTTTCCACCATCAGTGATGGTTTGGGGTGCCATGTCATCTGCTGGTGTCGGTTCACTCTGTTTCCTGAGATCCAGGGTCAACGCAGCCGTCTACCAGCAAGTTTTAGAGCACTTCATGCTTCCTGCTGCTGACCTGCTCTATGGAGATGGAGATTTCAAGTTCCAACAGGACTTGGCGCCTGCACACAGCGCAAAATCTACCCGTGCCTGGTTTACGGACCATGGTATTTCTGTTCTAAATTGGCCCGCCAACTCCCCTGACCTTAGCCCCATAGAAAATCTGTGGGGTATTGTGAAAAGGAAGATGCAGAATGCCAGACCCAAAAACGCAGAAGAGTTGAAGGCCACTATCAAAGCAACCTGGGCTCTCATAACACCTGAGCAGTGCCAGAAACTCATCGACTCCATGCCACGCCGCATTAACGCAGTAATTGAGGCAAAAGGAGCTCCAACCAAGTATTGAGTATTGTACATGCTCATATTTTTCATTTTCATACTTTTCAGTTGGCCAACATTTCTATAAATCCCTTTTTTGTATTAGCCTTAAGTAATATTCTAATTTTGTGACACACGGAATTTTGGATTTTCATTTGTTGCCACTTCAAATCATCAAAATTAAATGAAATAAACATTTGAATGCATCAGTCTGTGTGCAATGAATAAATATAATGTACAAGTTACACCTTTTGAATGCAATTACTGAAATAAATCAAGTTTTTCAAAATATTCTAATTTACTGGCTTTTACCTGTATATTGACGCTTACATAGGTCTGGTGATAATGTTCCCCTTTAAAGCTTTACATGGACTGGCACCTTATTATATCTCACACCTCATCCAAATTTACACTCCTGCGCGCGCTCTGAGGTCCGAGAGCCAGCTCCAGCTCGTGGTGCCCAAGACCAGACTTAAATCCAGGGGAAACAGGGCCTTCTCTGTGGTCGGCCTTAAGCTCTGGAACACTCTGCCCCTCCATGTTCGAACTGCTCCCACAGTGGAGTGTTTTAAGTCTCGTCTTAAAGGGGAACATTATCACAATTTCAGAAGGGTTAAAACCATTAAAAATCAGTTCCCAGTGGCTTGTTTTATTTTTTAAATTTTTTTTAAAAATTTTACCCATCACACAATATCCCTAAAAAAAGCTTCAAAGTGCCTGATTTTAACCATCGTTATATACACCCGTCCATTTTCCTGTGACGTCACACAGTGATGCCAATACAAACAAACATGGCGGATAGAACAGCAAGCTATAGCGACATTAGCTCGGATTCAGACTCGTATTTCAGCGGCTTAAGCGATTCAACAGATTACGCATGTATTGAAACGGATGGTTGTAGTGTGGAGGCAGTTAGCAAAAACGAAATTGAAGAAGAAACTGAAGCTATTGAGCCATATCGGTTTGAACCGTATGCAAGCGAAACCGACGAAAACGACACAACAGCCAGCGACACGGGAGAAAGCGAGGACGAATTCGGCGATCGCCTTCTAACCAACGATTGGTATGTGTTTGTTTGGCATTAAAGGAAACTAACAACTATGAACTAGGTTTACAGCATATGAAATACATTTGGCAACAACATGCACTTTGAGAGTGCAGACAGCCCAGTTTTCCTCAATTAATATATTCTGTAGACATACCCTCATCCGCTCTCTTTTCCTGAAAGCTGATCTGTCCAGTCCAGTTGGAAATGCATCTGCTTTGAGTGTCGCAGGATATCCACACATTCTTGCCATCTCTGTCGTAGCATAGCTTTCGTCGGTAAAGTGTGCGGAACAAACGACTGACCATTTCGTCGGCTTTTCCACACCCTCGTATTTTGAACAAATTTCGTCCAATTTATTGCCACTTTCGCATCTTTGGGCCACTGGTGCAACTTGAATCGGTCCCTGTTCGTGTTGTTACACCCTCCGACAACACACCGACGAGGCATGATGTCTCCAAGGTACGGAAAACAGTCGAAAAAACGGAAAATAACAGAGCTGATTTGACTCGGTGTTTGTAATGTGTTTGAGAAAATGGCGGATTGCTTCCCGATGTGACGTCACAATGTGACGTCATCGCTCCGAGAGCGAATAATAGAAAGGCGTTTAATTCGTCAAAATTCACCCATTTAGAGTTCGGAAATCGGTTAAAAAAATATATGGTCTTTTTTCTGCAACATCAAGGTATATATTGACGCTTACATAGGTCTGGTGATAATGTTCCCCTTTAAGACCCACTAATATTCTCTGGCTTTTAACACTACAAGAGTTGTGTGGTCCTCTGTTGTCCTCAGTGTTTTAAAAATGTTGATTTCTATTTACTGTTTTAATTGGTTTTACTCTTTAAAATCGTTTTTAATCATATTTATTTTATATTGGTTTTATATGTATTTATTTTTTGTTTTATTCAGTCATTGGTGGAGCTAAGGATAATATTTTAATATTGTTTTTAATATTGTTGTGCAGCACTTTGGAAACATTTTGTTGTTTAAATGTGCTATATAAGTAAAGTGGATTGGATTGGATTGAATCACACCTGAGCCACCATAAATTAATCAAATCAATAATGGACACTAAAGTACACAAGGTGACAAAAAACATTTGACAACAATCAATCTAGGGATCTAGATATCTGGTCAGGACACTCCTCACTCTTTTGCCTTCACCTTTATTGCCATTCCTTTTTGGTGACTTTATATACTCTGGACCTAGACGTTGAGTCCGCGACATACATGGCGGACAATAACTGATAGTCTGCTTTGCCAGTCCAAAAGCATTCGCCATTTTCCGTAGTTAGTCTTCCCTCGACGGCCAGGTAATACAAAGCACACTCTACCTTTTTTATCACATCCACGGTAGCCCGCATTCTCATTGACTCTTCTTCGACAAATGGACAAAGTTTTTCGGTAAGTAGAATCACAGCTGACCTGGACATTGGAAAGTTCTCTTGCCGTCTGAGAAGTGTTGTATCCCAAATAGCTGCAATCGCTTTCTCTTAAGGTATTCATGTGGGATTTCCACAAGCGTCTGTACAGACGGAAGGAGAAACACGGGCATGTCTGGATGATTCGCCTCCATATTTCCAGTGGTTAGCTCCGAGTTACGAAACCGCTTTATTATGAAGCTGGCTGTGGCGCGTTCTTTCTGGCGTCACTTCCTCTCTGAACTCAAGTTTGTAAACGATCAATGAGTCCATACAAGGCTAAGAGCCTGAGATTCAAGAAATACACGGCGCACCTACCCGTGTAAAAATTGGTCCGAGGAAGGGAACCTTAAACGCTGGTTTCGTGTGGCTGAAACGGGGCTGAGGCTAAATAATTATTTGTTTAAGGGCTTAAACGACTTAGTGTAGACATGGCCTTAGAGACTGCTTGGTGATATTCGTCTAGCGCACATACTTGACAACCTTGAGACCTCCGAATTCGGGAGATTGGGGGGGTGGGGTTGGGCGGGGCCGGGGGCGGGGTTAAGGGGGGGAGGAGTATATTTATAGCTAGAATTCAGTGAAATTAAAGTATTTCTTATATATACATATATATAGTACAGTACACAGTAATGAAAACACAGTTGTTCTACTAACTGTACTGTACTTGCTGCTTACTTAAAAAAAAAAAAAACACTTACCTTTCACTATTTGAGTAGCCTTTGTTCTGCCATTTGAGTACTGGCGAGCGATCTCTGAATCCGGGAACATGTCCTTCACGGATTTGTTGAAAACATCCGCAAATGAGAACGGGATGTTGCTTGCAAGGTTGCCCATAATACTGCGTTGCCGCCGACTTGTGCTTCTCTTACCGTTCATGAGTGACTATATCCATTCGGCCACCGTGTTATGGGTTATAGATAAACCTATGGATAACGGAGACATATATAATAGTCTCCTTTTCAGGTGAGAGGACGCTAAAGGCAGTGCCTTTAAGGCACGCCCCCAATATTGTTTGTCAGGCTGGAAATTTTGGACATTACTACTTGCCGTAGTTTTGAAGCAATGCATGATGGGAATTCGGATGTTGTGTGTCAGTGTATTAACGTGCCGGCTGGTATAAACACACGCTGAGAAATAGCTCCGTGCCTGCCTACTTTATGGGTTATAGATAAACCTATGGATAACGGAGACATATGTATCTTACTTGATTAAGCGAACGCAGCAGGAGCAGTTGTAGGCAAAAATCCAGGCAGTAGATGATGCTGCAAAACACACAAAATAGAAGATGGGACCAAGTTCCATACAGTCGCAAAAGAAATTATGAACAGGCGCAAAATACATTAGTTGTCTGAACTGATGTAAACAGTGATTCAAATAATTTCTAATTCATTCATTTTAATTATAAAGATTGCAGATAGGCACTTTACATTATACATTATATATGGAACAGTCACTGTTCTGCGTTGTGTCTTTTATAGTGATGCACACACAGGAGTTGAGTCGTAGAGGATTTATTCACCTTTTCTTTTTTTGGATGGAAACAAAAACAGGGCGTCACACACAGTCCACAGTAAACAAGATCTCTCTCCACAGCTCCCAGCGTCATCAGTGCTCACTCATCTCAATTATTTATGCTTACATGTGGAAATAATAATAAATAAAATAATAATAATAATAAAAGTAAATAAAGCATAAAGTAGTCTCTAATAAATTAATTAAATAAAAAACAGTATATAAAATATATACATCAGCAAATAACAAAAATATATATTAAGAAAAAGGATCCTTAATATGTGCAGCAATATATCTCATTTTTCCCACTCACATCAACTCATTTTATATTTTTTTATACAATTAACTATGCCAAAAAACTCATAATAGACATACCTTTTTTTTCAATGGATACAAAAACAACAGGGCGTCACACACAGTCCACAGTAAACAGGATCTCTCTCCACTAAAGAATAAAGAAAGAAATAATACACACTCATATTAATACCACAGCGGCACACAAGATGTCCACACAGCAGCGGAGTTTTTGGCCCGTGCGCAAACTCACGAGACCAGGAAACACCGTAATAACTGCCGCTAGCTACCATTACGCTAATCCACGTGGTTAGCTTAGTGCAAGCGGCAGCATTTAGCATATAAAAGTCTGTTAAAACGTGACTTACCAGTTCCGAGTGTCGCATCAAGTAAAATACACAGCAAAGAAACTTTACTTAACTACCATAACATATTCTGCCGAAATTGCTATTCCATTTTAAATAAAATAGCCTTTTTTTTTTACAGAATATAAAGTTAGCCACAAACACGTCTGTACTGCAGCAGTCAACAGGCTGGCGTCGTCCTTCTCTGACATGACGAGACTCCCACAATGACGACGGTTAGTCATATACTTGAGTAAAAAACAATTTTCCCTCCCTAACGAGGACGGACACCGCCATCTTCGTCCCTTTGTGTTTTCCTTCTCTCTCCTTGTCCCGCCCCTCCTCTTGTCATTCGCCAGTCCACCAGCCTGCAAGTCATTGATTGGCCGAGCCTATGGCCAAGGTCCTGGGTGCGATTGGATGAAAACATTGCTATTCCATTTTAAAAAAAACAACCTTTTTTTACAGTATATAAAGTTTTACTGCTAGTCTTAATATCAAACAACGTCATTACAATCATACATAAATGATGATAGAAACACAAAGGCCTATCTTTACTGTGAATCTAGCAATAAATCAATAAATCTATACTTACGTTCGTGTTCCAGCAAAGAAAGTCCACAAATGATCGATCTTGGCTCATGTGCGTACACACCGGTAGGCGCGTCCACGTCCGCGGGTGCCATACTTGCCAACCCTCCCGGATTTTCCGGGAGACTCCCGAAATTCAGCGCCTCTCCCGAAAACCTCCCGGGACAAATTTTCTCCCGAAAATCTCCCGAAATTCAGGCGGAGCTGGAGGCCACGCCCCCTCCAGCTCCATGCGGACCTGAGTGACGTGTTGACAGCCTGTTCTCACGTCCGCTTTCCCACCATATAAACAGCTAATGGTCAAGGGCGAGTTCTTGGTTTCTTATGTGTGTTTATTGTTAGGCAGTTTCATTAACGTCCTCCCAGCGCGGTAACAACACACAACAACAGCAGTCAAGTTTTCGTCCCCCGTAAAGCAGTTCGTCTGCCGTAAACAGCAATGTTGTGACACTTTTAAACAGGACAATACTGCCATCTACTGTACATGCATATGTGACCCACCCATAATGTGTCACATTTTTGTGTTGATTTATTTATTTTTATTTTGTGGTTTGAATTCGTTTTTGGAGCTGTCATTACACATTTATCAGTATTCACATTGGTCAGTAGGGGGCAGTAGGGCGTTTCTTCCCAATTGAATGCTATCACCTGCAGACCGGAAGTGTCTTGTCATTCTGATGAGAGCGACCAGTCTGTGAACAATTGAAACGTCCTGTGTGCTTTTTCCTCCTGTATAACAGGTTAGTTTTGGTGAATCAACTCACTGAATAATATCCATGTGATCTTTATAAGTTTAAGTACACATTCTGATCCTAATTCAGACTCCCAAATTAGAGCTCCCGTTTTCTTATTGATTTTATAATGTATATTTGTATAATGTGTGTGTTCTGAAATAGTGACAGAGAATAGAACAAGGATGGACAACTCAACCCTTAACTCAACAATGAGTAGATGAGTGTTATGTGTGTGTAAATGTGTAAATAAATGAACACTGAAATTCAAGTATTTCTTTTATTTATATATATATATATATATATATATATATATATATATATATATATATATATATATATATATATATATATATATATAGCTAGAATTCACTGAAAGTCAAGTATTTCTTATATATATATATCTTAACCACGCCCCCAACCACGCCCCTCGCCCCGCCCCCCGAAATCGGAGGTCTCAAGTTTGGCAAGTATGGCGGATGCAGACATTGGTCGCTCAGTATCCGCGTAGGCGGAGCCTATACTTCAGGCGGCGCGCGCCGGTTTAGTTTGCCGCGTCCGCGAATCAGACACGGGTCCGCTCAGGATCCGCTGTCTGACCGTACAATTTTCAGAGGCGGAGCCAAAACGAATGTGACAGTAACGCGGGTTGGGCGACTTGAAGGCGGATCCGCATAGGAGTCTTTTGCTGTGTGGGATATATAATAGTCTCCTTTTCAGGTGAGAGAGGACGCTAAAGGCAGTGCCTTTAAGGCACGCCCCCAATATAGTTGTCCGGCTGGAAATCGGGAGAAATTCGGGAGAATGGTTGTCCCGGGAGAGGCACTGAAATTCGGGAGTCTCTCGGAAAATGTGGGAGGGTTGGCAAGTATGCTAGCGCAGTGCTTCTCAAAAAAATGTTGTTACAGTTAAATTCTCACATTCATTTTAATTTATACAATTTTTTCAACCATATTATTTTGTTTATAATGCTTGTATTGCTTTCATATGCACATTCAGTTTCTCCTTGAGGTCCATGCAACAGTGTTTTTATCTACAATAATGTTTCTTCTACATATGAAATCATTTTCAGTGTGTTGTTGGTGGGGTTTTTTTTCTTAATAACTCTTGGGTAAAAGATTTCAGATTAAGTAATTTTCGTGGGCCTCAATTGAACTGCCTTGGAGGCGAATGAAATCATTTGAATGTAGTGTAGCAGTCATGCCCACTAAACTCTTTGAAGGCCTTAACAGGAACAGGGCGTAAGGCAGACGCGCTAAGGACACGACTCCCAGAACAAAAAACAAGACCTCACAAAACAACTTTGAAAGTTATATAGAAACCTTCATCTTTGAAGGCAAGACTTTATTGGTTTGGGCGGTTGACTTAAGAATGTGACTTAAAATATCGCCTACGACGTTAATAAATGTTTTATGATGGCCGCTGTTTGACCCTGGAACAGGTTATTTCTTTTTCCATTATTTCCTATGGGGAAGCTTGTTTTTTAGATGTGAACAAATTCAGAGATTGGCCGGCCTTCTGGACTGGATTGTGTTCAACGTAAATAGAAGCACAGACGCATGTTCCAACGTGTGTGTGTGTGTGTTAGCCATTTTTGTTTTTCTTTAATCCCTACCGTCTTGGCTTTGTGTTACAAACCCACTGCTCCCTTTTTCTCTCATGTCTGGCTTTGATACCGGAACACAGACCCAAGCTGCATGTTGATGTCGCTCCAAGGTCATCTGGCTCCGTCAAGAAGCTGTTTAATACACTTAAGCAGCGCTTGTTTTGGAATTTGTGTTAACTTGGGGTGTTTTGTCTGAAATAGTGTGTGTGTGTTGGAGGTATGGAGGGCATAAGGACTGTGAAGAAGAGAGATAGTTGTTGGAAAGGAGCCAAGATTTTGGGTTCAAAGGGGTCCTTGTGTACCCAGCTCTGAACTCTTGCAACCTCAGTGTGTGTGTGTGTGTGTGTGTGTGTGTGTGTGTGCGTGTACCAGGTATTTCTCATGTTGTAAGGACGTGAAGTTGTTTACATGCTCACTTGAGATGATCACATGCATTCTAGACAAGGGTGTCCAAAAATTAAGCAAAAAAATAGTAATAATAATCAAAGCATGAGGGGGCTATCTTGATTTATTTTCAGAATTAATACAATTCATAGATTTTTTTTAAAGCTTTTTGGGCTCCCCTAAGAAGAGCTACAGTCATAAAAAAGTTAAAAAATAAGTTATATATGTATATATTTTTATTTTAATGCTTAAATCTCTAGATCAACTTTAGATCTACATGTAGATAAGAAAATATATATTTTATTTTTGTGTTTTAAGCCCTTTTTGTCAAAACCCTGTTTTTATGGCTAAACACGAAATATGGAATATTTTGCCCAAAAAGAGTTTCAAAGTGGAATATTTCATGTGAAGTAATTGGAGCCTTAAATATGTCAAAAATTATTACCAATATGCGTTTAATTAATTTTTAGCGATGATAGTTTTTAAAAAACAACCAAAAAAACACTTATATTCTTTGGGATCTAAAAGGGCCCCACTCATAAAAGTGTTGAAAATAAGTAATGCGTTATTTAAAAAAAAAAAGTTTTATCTTTCAACACTTAAATTGTTGATTTTAAAAAACAAACAAACAAAAAACACTTAAATTCTTTGGCATCCAAAAGGGCCCCACTCATAAAAGTGTTGAAAATAAGTAATGCGTTATCATTATTATTGTTTTTTATCTTTCAACACTTAAATCTGTAGGTTTTAAAAAACAAACAAACAAAAAAACACTTAAATTCTTTGGGTACCAAAAGAGCCCCACTCATAAAAGTGTTGAAAATAAGTCATGCGTTATTAAATTTAAGAAAAATCTTTTAACACTTAAATCTGTAGATCTATTTCAGATTCATCCGTCAATTTTAAATTCTTATATTTTTGTATTTTATCCCTTTTTATCAAACCCTGTTTTTATGACAAAAAACCCCACAAAAATATGCAATATTTTCTAAAAAAAAAAAAAAGAAAAAAAGAAAAAAAAAATTCCAAAGTGGTATATTTGGTGTGAAGTAACGTGAAGTAAGTCTTAAATAGGTCAATTATTCAAACCAACATTAGTTTTAATTTATTACTATTTTTTTTAAGCAATGACAGTTTTTAAAATAAAATTTAAAAAATCCCACTAAAATTATGCAGGTGTCAAAAGGGCCCCAGTCATAAAAGTTTTTTTTACAATCAACACTTAACTCTTTAGCTGAACCTCAGATTTATCTGACATTTTTAATTTAATACTTTTTTTTAATTTTCCTGAGGGAACTCTCCTGTAGGAATCAATAAAGTACTATCTATCTATCTATAAGTTTTTATGAATTTTTTCATGTTATTGTTTTATGACCTCTTTGTCAAAGAAAACTTAGTTTTTTCTATGACAAACACACAACGTATGCAATCTTTCCCTCAAAAAATATATTCCCAAGTGGAATATTTGATGTAAAATAATTTGAGCCTAAATAGGTCAATAATTCATAACTACATTGGTTTTATTTCATTATTATTTTTTAGGCAATAAAAAAAAATCCCACTATAATTCTAGCAGATCCAAAAGGGCCCCATTTGTAAAATTGTTAAAAATAGGTCATACATTATTAATTTTTTTTTTTTTACTTTCAACACTTTAAATCTCTAAATCAACTTCAGATTCATCCATCAACTGTAAGTTTTTATAAATGTTTTTGTAAATGTTTTGTTTTATGCCATTTTTTGTCCAAAATGATTTGTTTATTTCTATGGCAAACACAAAATATAATATAGACTATTTGATGTCAAGTATTCGGAGCCTTAAATAGGTCAATAATTCAAACCAACATTGGTTTTAATTCATTATTACTTTTTAGGCAATGACACATTTTAAAATAAAAAAACATCTCACTAAAAATTCTGGGGGATTCACTCATAAAAGTGTTAAAAATAAGTCATAAATTATTTCAACCTTTTTTACTTTCAACACTTAAATCTCTACATCAACTTCAGATTCATCCGTCAATTATACGTTTTTATACATTTTTCATGTTTTTGTTTTATACCCATTTTGTCCAAAAAAATCTTAGTTTTTTTCCTATGGCAAACACGCAAAATGTGCAATATTTTCCCCCCAAAAAATATTTCAAAGTGAAATATTTGATGTGATATCAGGTCAATAATTCACAACAACATTGATTTTGATTTATTACTTTTTTTTTTGTTTGATCTATGACAGTTTTAAAGAAAAAAAAAAATCAGCCAGCATGGCAGCTTTGTGTTACAGGAGCCAACATTGCAACGGTTTCTCGTTACATTTCACCCGTTTGCTCTTTTATTCCACTTTTTAATGTTTTTTTTATTTATTTTTTAATTTAATATTATTTTTAGAATGTGTTGTGGGCCATTAAAAAAACTGCGGTGGGCCGCACTTTGGACAACACTGTCCTTGACGCACACATAAGGAGTCTTTTGTGTGTGTGTGTGTGTGTGTGTGTGTGTGTGTGTGTGTGTGTGTGTGTGTGTGTGTGTGTGTGTGTGTGTGTGTGTGTGTTCTTGTATTGCTACCCTTCTTGAGACATCAACAAGGGAAAGTGCCTTCCATATGAGGCCCGATGAACAAGAAATCATGGTCCCAATACGGAAAACCATTGCATCTAATAGATAGCCAAATACTAGAGTCTGTGAACATTGCTCCAAAGTCAGGATTTTTTGTTGATTTAATGTGTATAAAAAAGTAAACATTGACAGGTGGAAAGGCAACAATATATCATAAAACAAGATGGCAGCTAAAGAAGGACTTCCGTATTCATCACCGAAAAAACCCGCCAGGTGAACAGCTGATTTTACGACTTCCGGTGCTGACGTAAAACAACCCGCGTCCCATATGTGACCATAGGATGAACAAATACACTACGTATAGTGGCCATTAAGTTAGCTTCTACATCTGGGTTGCCCAAAGTGCGGCACAGGGGCCATCTGTGGTCCGTGACTCCTTTGTCATCGGCCTTAAGCACATTACAAAAAAACAAAAAAATAGAGATCTCATTTGCACCACGGGTAGACTTAGAATTAGACTTAGACAAACTTTAATGATCCACAAGGGAAATTGTTCAACACAGTAGCTCAGTTACAATGATGGAAAGTGTAAGGATGGAAAGGACAATGCAGGTATAAATAGACTAATATAGCGATAAAAAATCTAACATATATACGAATATATACATAATATGTGTACAGAATAATATATATACAGATATATTATATTATGTCTATAACATATACACAATATACAATATATACAACACATGTACATATTACAGTATATATAGTATATGTGACAGCAGCAGCATAAAATAGAGAATAGATCCAGCAGGAAATAGAAAATAGACATTATAAACATTATGGTGGTGAAATCTATCAAAATTAGGGTGGTCCCAAAAAGGAATGGGATTTTTCAAATTGACTCTGTGTCGGTTTTAAAAGTGCTCCCCCTCTGGTCAACATATGAAATAACAAGTGTGTGTAAAAGTTGAAAGTGCTCCCCCTCTGGCCAACATGTGTGATAACAAGTGTAAGAAATTGAAATGCGCCCCCTTCGGCCAAAATTAATTACATTTGTTTTATAAATATGTATTTACAGACATACTTGTAGTAAATAATGATTAAAAACCAATTACCGTATTTTTCGGACTATAAGTCGCAGTTTTTTTCATAGTTTGGCCGGGGGTGCGACTTATACTCAGGAGCGACTTATGTGTGAAATGATTAACACATTACCGTAAAATATCAAATAACATTATTTATCTCATTCACGTAAGAGACTAGACGTATAAGATTTCATGGGATTTAGCGATTAGGAGTGACAGATTGTTTGGTAAACATATAGCATGTTCTATATGTTATAGTTATTTGAATGACTCTTACCATAATATGTTACGTTAACATACCAGTTGGTTATTTATGCCTCATATAACGTACACTTTTTCAGCCTGTTGTTCACTATTCTTTATTCATTTTAAATTCCCTTTAAATGTCTATTCTTGGTGTTGGATTTTATCAATTACATTTCCCCAAAAAATGCGACTTATACTCCAGTGCGACTTATATATGTTTTTTTCCTTCTTTATTAAGCATTTTTGGCCGGTGCGACTTATACTCCGGAGCGACTTATACTCCGAAAAATACGGTACCAACAAAAAATTCAAAAAAATATAATTAAAAGCTTACCTTCTTTATATTTGCATAGTATGTATATATTATTAATGTTGTAAATACACATCTTTATACATCTAGAAAGGGTGGTCCGAAAGAGGTAGGCCTTTTTCGAAGGTCTCAAGAAGGTAACAAATACAAGAATGTGTGTGTGTGTGTGTGTGTGTGTGTGTGTGAGGGAGAGAGTGAGAGAGGGGTACAAAGGGGTGGTGTGGTGTCGGTAAATGAAAGAACGAGCTAAAAAACATGCACCGGTCGACCTCGCCTGTGCCAACAAGATGGAAGGTGATGCACCTTATCAGCCCCCTTTCCCTCCTTCACACACACAAACACACACACACACTTTTGTATATCCTCATATTGCATGTGGAGTATTACCAGGAGCTTTTTATTGTTATTGATTTACTCAGCAGCAGCCATGTTCGTGAGCACTCTGTCATGCAGGACAAACAAGCGTCACGCGTATAAAGCTTCATGCTTCTACACGCCGACCTCGTCATGGGACTGCAAACACTGGCCCACATGCGGAATCAAACCGGCAACCCCATAGAAACAGGTGGACAAGCCACGGCAAACGCATACATGTGTTTCCTTCATTGTTAACGTTGGAATTTATTGAATAGAATGTACATTTTTAACAAATATTTGTCTTTAATTTGTTTTATTAACAAATGATCATATTCAGATTACTCCCTCACTATTCTGGGACACTTAGTTTTTAATATTAAATACTAACAAATTGCTCTTAGTTCCATTTTTAGACCAAACAGCCAAAAAGAATAAGTTAACTCGCAATTCATAACTTTTATGGACAGAATTTCTAGGCGCAGTCAAGGCGTTGAGGGTATCTGGTTTGGTGGCTGCAGGATTAGGTCTCTGCTTTTTGCAGATGATGTGGTCCTGATGGCTTCATCTGGCCAGGATCTTCAGCTCTCACTGGATCGGTTCGCAGCCGAGTGTGAAGCGACTGGGATTGGAATCAGCATCTCCAAGTCCGAGTGCATGGACCTCGCCCGGAAAAGGGTGAGGGAGTGCCATCTCCGGGTTGGGGAGGAGATCTTTCCCCAAGTGGAGGAGTTCAAGTACCTCGGAGTCTTGTTCACGAGTGAGGGAAGAGTGGATCGTGAGATCGACAGGCGGATTCGGTGCGGCGTCTTCAGTAATGCGGACACTGTATCGATCCGTTGTGGTGAAGAAGGAGCTGAGCCATAAGGCAAAGCTCTCAATTTACCGGTCGATCTACGTTCCCATCCTCACCTATGGTCATGAGCTTTGGGTTATGACCGAAAGGACAAGATCACGGGTACAAGCGGTCGAAATGAGTTTCCTCCACCGGGTGGCAGGGCTCTCCCTTAGAGATAGGGTGAGAAGCTCTGCCATCCGGGAGGAGCTCAAAGTAAAGCCGCAAAGGAGCCAGATGAGGTGGTTCGGTAGGAGGCCACGGGGAAGACCCAGGACACGTTGGGAAGACTATGTCTCCCGGCTGGCCTGGGAACGCCTCGGGATCCCCCGGGAGGAGCTGGACGAAGTGGCTGGGGAGAGGGAAGTCTGGGCTTCCCTGCTTAGGCTGCTGCCCCCGCGACCCAACCTCGGATAAGCGGAAGAAGATGGATGGCAATTAGTCAGAAAAAATATTGCAGTATTAATGGATATATGCAGATTAATCACTAGAGGTGGGAAAATTTGGGCAATTTACAACTTTATTACGATTCAGGGGCTTCGATGATTTATACATCTATAATTATCATAGGCTGGGAACATCTCTGCGCTGCTGACCCGTCTCCGCTTGGGATGGTTTCCTGCTGGCCACACTATGGACTGGACTCTTACCATTATGTTGGATCCACTATGGACTGGACTCTCACAATATTATGTCAGACCCACTCGACATCCATTGCATTCGGTCTTCCCTAGAGGGGGGGGGGGTTACCCACATATGCGGTCCTCTCCAAGGTTTCTCATAGTCATTCACATCGACGTCCCACTGGGGTGAGTTTTTCCTTGCCCTTATGTGGGCTTTGTACCGAGGTTGTCGTTGTGGCTTGTGCAGCCCTTTGAGACACTTGTGATTTAGGACTATATAAATAAACATTGATTGATTGATTGATATTGTATATTTTTTTTACATTGCGTATTGTTAACATACATTACAGGCCAAAAGTTTGGACACACCTTCTCATTCAATGCGTTTTCTTTATTTTCATGACTATTTACATTGTAGATTGTCAGTGAAGGCATCAAAACTATGAATGAACACATGTGGAGTTATGTACTTAACAAAAAAAAGGTGAAATAACTGAAAACATGTTTTATATTCTAGTTTCTTCTAAATAGCCACCCTTTGCTCTGATTACTGTTTCGCACACTCTCGGCATTCTCCCGATGAGCTTCAAGAAGTAGTCATCTGAAATAGTTTTCACTTCACAGGTGTGCTTGAAGCCAATCAGTATTATATAGTATTATTTTAGTTGATAACTCAATATACTCTTTTTTTGTTTGCAAGGTTGTATCATATTCCCTCAACTTTATTGCTTAATATTACCTCATAACATGCTTGGTGTTGGAAATATTACAAACACTTGTGTTTTGTGGTCAAAATGTTTTTTTGTTTTTTGGGAAAACTGTTAATATCAGTTGAAGATATTTACCCACGTGTGGTCAGTATTCGTAGAAGAAGAAAACAGCGACCTTATTGTCAGGCTTCAACATACTAACGTATTTTTCCGAGTATAAGTCGCACCGGAGATTAAGTCGCACCTGCCGAAAATGCATAATAAAGAAGGGAAAAAACATATATATGTCGCACTGTAGTATAAGTCGCATTTTTGGGGGGAAATTTATTTGATAAAAGCCAACACCAAGAATAGACATTTGAAAGGCAATTTAAAATGAATAAAGAATAGTGAACAACAGGCTGAATAAGTGTACGTTATATGAGGCATAAATAACCAACTGAGAACGTGCCTGGTATGTTAACGTAACATATTACAGTGTTTCCCACAGGACAGGCATCTATTTGTGGTGGTGTGGTCGGGGGGCGGCAGCGGCGATGACCAAGAAGAACGCGGAGTTGGAATATAATTACAACATTTTATGTACATATTTATATACAGATTTGAACAATTAGTGATTCACCGAAATATATTTATTAATTGTGGTTCTTACAAAAAATATATCTTATAAAATATAAAAGCTAAAATGTCTCTTAAAGCTCTGCCCCTTTAATTAGTGAATACTAAATAATTTAACTTTAGCCTACTACTACAACCATATTATTTACCAGCAACATGAAGTGAAACAGAGGCAGAGGTGTCCTGCCACAGTCAGTCAACCTCCTCCTCCTCCTCCTGCTGAACAGGTCGCACCTGTGGTCCGGACTGTAGGCCTACCTTCTCTCCAAGTCGAGCCCTTTTCGGCCGTTGAAAATATTTTTCTATACTCATCTGTGTGAAGGAGTGAACATCCAACATTAGAATTTATTACTAACGAGCAGAACCGCTCTATGTACAGTGCCGTCTAACCTTAAGCGGCAGCAGCTCAACACATGCAGGGTTCAACGTTAAGGTTTTTTTCTACTTGCCCGACTTCTCAAATCTACTTGCCCCAATATTTTTACTTGTCCTGCCTAGGTTTTTTTCTGGCTGTGTAGTGCTCATGGCTTATATCTTACTAAAACTCTTCCCGTTGACTATTTACAACACTACACAGTATTTATTATTATTATTATTATTATCTATAATTACATTTAAATGGCATAGCATACATCCATCCATCCATCCATTTTCTACCGCTTATTCCCTTCGGGGTCGCTGGAGCCTATCTCAGCTACAATCGGGCGGAAGGCTGCGTACACCCTGGACAAGTCGCCACCTCATCGCAGGGCCAACACAGATAGACAGACAACATTCACACTCACATTCACACACTAGGGCCAATTTAGTGTTTCCAATCAACCTATACATTTAAATTAAATGCTATTTCACATTATTTGACCAGTAGCAGTTACACTCATCTGAACAGGTCAGCCACCTGTTTAAAGCCCGATCACAGTTGAAATCTTGAAATGAAGGGCCTTTAATGGCCAAAACATTAACCTGGACAACATTTTAACAGCTGGTTGGCTCAGATTTTATTCTTTTCATTGCATTCACATGCTGCAGTGGACAGTGGACAATTTAGCTTGAGTATTAATGTAGTATCTGAAGCACCGTCTCCACGTGTGTTTATTGACAACAGGGTTAAAACCTGGACACGTTAGCTCGTCGGTATGAAAACAGGTGACTGTTATTACGTGCGTCTGCCCCGGCCCCCGAGTCAAACAGCGGCGGTGTTAATGAAGCAGCGTCAGGCTGCTCACCGTCAGTGAAACGCTCGGTGAAATCGCGGATTAACGTTAAATATATGACGAGCCGCGAGCGATGCAGCTATAACCTATATTACCCTCGTATTTTGATCCCGTCAGTCCGTCCGTCCGTCCGTCCCTCTTCTTCTTCTTCTTCTTCTTCTTCTTCTGGCCCACCAGGTGAATTAAGTGCTATTGGCGGAGTTACAATGCATAGTAGGCTACCGCCACCTACTGCACCGGAGTTGTAACTACAAGCAACATTCACAGACAGAGTCCCATTGCTTTTATGAGCGGTCGAGCGAGCGAGTCAAAAGCCGAAAAATCCATTTGTGGCGGACGTAATTCTTTCGTGGCGGGCCGCCACAAATAAATGAATGTGTGGGAAACACTGTATTATGGTAAGAGTCATTCAAATAACTATAACATATAGAACATGCTATACGTTTACCAAACAATCTGTCACTCCTAATCGCTAAATCCCATGAAATCTTATACGTCTAGTCTCTTACGTGAATGAGCTAAATAATATTATTTGATATTTTACGCTAATGTGTTAATAATTTCACACATAAGTCGCTCCTGAGTATAAGTCGCACCTCCGGCCAAACTATGAAAAAAACTGTGACTTATAGTCCGAAAAATACGGTACTCTTTTTTTTTGTTAACACCCTATTTTGTTTGCAAGGTTGTATCATATTCCCTCAACTTTATTGCTTAATATTACCTCATAACATGCTTGGTGTTGGAAATATTACAAACACTTGTGTTTTGTGGTCAAAATGTTTTTTTTATTTTTTGGGAAAACTGTTAATATCAGTTGAAGATATTTACCCACGTGTGGTCAGTATTCGTAGAAGAAGAAAACATCGACCTTATTTTCAGGCTTCAACACATTACCGTATTTTTCTGAGTATAAGTCGCACCGGAGTATAAGTCGCACCTGCCGAAAATGCATAATAAAGAAGGGAAAAAACATATATAAGTCGCACTGGAGTATAAGTCGCATTTTTAGGGGAAATTTATTTGATAAAAGCCAACACCAAGAATAGACATTTGAAAGGCAACTTAAAATAAATAAAGAATAGTGAACAACAGGCTGAATAAGTGTACGTTATATGAGGCATAAATAACCAACTGGTATGTTAACGTAACATATTATGGTAAGAGTCATTCAAATAACTATAACATATAGAACATGCTATACGTTTACCAAACAATCTGTCACTCCTAATCGCTAAATCTCATGAAATCTTATACGTCTAGTCTCTTACGTGAATGAGATAAATAATATTATTTGATATTTTACGGTAATGTGTTAATAATTTCACACATAAGTCGCTCCTGAGTATAAGTCACACCCCCGGCCAAACTATGAAAAACACTGCGACTTATAGTCCGAATAATACGGTACTCTTTTTTTTGTAAACACCCTATTTTGTTTGCAAGGTTGTATCATATTCCCTCAACTTTATTGCTTAATATTACCTCATAACATGCTTGGTGTTGGAAATATTACAAACATTTGTGTTTTGTGGTGAAAATGTTTTTTTGTTTTTTGGGAAAACTGTTAATATCAGTTGAAAATATTTACTCACGTGTGGTCAGTATTCGTAGAAGAAGAAAACATCGACCTTATTGTCAGGATTCAACATACTAACGTATTTTTCTGAGTATAAGTCGCACCGGAGATTAAGTCGCACCTGCCGAAAATGCATAATAAAGAAGGAAAAAAACATATATAAGTCACACTGGAGTATAAGTCGCATTTTTTGGGGAAATTTATTTGATAAAAGCCAACACCAAGAATAGACATTTGAAAGGCAATTTAAAATAAATAAAGAATAGTGAACAACAGGCTGAATAAGTGTACATTATATGAGGCATAAATAACCAACTGAGAAGGTGCCTGGTATGTTAACGTAACATATTATGGTAAGAGTCATTCAAATAACTATAACATATAGAACATGCTATACATTTACCAAACAATCTGTCACTCCTAATCGCTAAATCCCATGAAATCTTATACGTCTAGTCTCTTACGTGAATGAGATAAATAATATTATTTGATATTTTATGCTAATGTGTTAAAAGGGAACATTATCACAATTTCAGAAGAGTTAAAACCATTAAAAATCAGTTCCCAGTGGCTTATTTTATTTTTCGAAGTTTTTTTTAAAAATTTTACCCATCACGCAATATCCCTAAAAAAAAGCTTCAAAGTGCCTGATTTTAACCATCGTTATAAACATCCGTCCATTTTCCTGTGACGTCACACAGTGATGCCAATACAAACAAACATGGCGGATAGAACAGCAAGATATAGCGACATTAGCTCAGATTCAGACTCGAATTTCAGCGGCTTAAACGATTCAACAGATTACGCATGTATTGAAACGGATGGTTGTAGTGTGGAGGCAGGTAGCGAAAACGAAATTGAAGAAGAAACTGAAGCTATTGAGCCATATCGGTTTGAACCGTATGCAAGCGAAACCGACGAAAACGACACGACAGCCAGCGACACGGTAGAAAGCGAGGATGAATTCGGCGATCACCTTCTAACCAACGATTGGTATGTGTTTGTTTGGCATTAAAGGAAACTAACAACTATGAACTAGGTTTACAGCATATGAAATACATTTGGCAACAACATGCACTTTGAGAGTACAGACAGCCCATTTCAGGGCTGTCTGCATTTAAATGTTTTTAAGCTAAATTATTGGTAAACACAGTTTATGTATAATAATTTACGTAAAACCGCGAGTAATGAATAAAGTTTTCATCAAATAATATATTCTGTAGACATACCCTCATCCGCTCACTTTTCCTGAAAGCTGATCTGTCCGGTTTTGGAGTTGATGTCAGCATCTGTTTTGAGTGTCGCAGGATATCCACACATTCTTGCCATCTCTGTCGTAGCATAGCTTTCGTCGGTAAAGTGTGCGGAACAAACGACTGACCATTTCGTCGGTTTTCCCCACAGCCTCGTATTTTGAACAAATTTCGTCCAACATTTTGCCACTTTCGCATCTTTGGGCCACTGGTGCAACTTGAATCCGTCCCTGTTCGTGTTGTTACACCCTCCGACAACACACCGACGAAAGTGAGAAAATGGCGGATTGCTTCCCGATGTGACGTCACGTTGTGATGTCATCGCTCCGAGAGCGAATAATAGAAAGGCGTTTAATTCGCCAAAATTCACCCATTTAGAGTTCGGAAATTGGTTAAAAAAATATATGGTCTTTTTTCTGCAACATCAAGGTATATATTGACGCTTACAAAGGTCTGGTGATAATGTTCCCCTGTAATAATTTCACACATAAGTCGCTCCTGAGTATAAGTCGCACCACCGGCCAAACTATGAAAAAAAACTGCGACTTATAGTCCGAAAAATACGATACTTATCATTGAAAGATGTGTACCAAATAAAGACACACACATACAATGTACTTCTTGACAGAAAATACACAGTATGCAGTGCAGTGGAATCATAATGGATGAACTAATCATGAACACCCCATCACGAACCCACAAAAAGGACAACAATATCAACAGGAAACACACAGTTGTGACAATTCTAGCTCATTTTGACTATAACAATATAATGCTAGCAAGCACATGTCAAGCAAACACATCTTTGAAGTTACCTAACCAATAAAAACATCATATTTTTGGACACAAACTGAAAAAGTCTGTGTTCAGTAGTGACAATTTCAGCTTATTTTGGCCATAACTAAATAATGCCAGCGAGCATATAAATACAGTACATATTTAAAGAGTTGTGCACTCATAAAAACAGACAAACTGAAAAAGTCGCCACAATTGAAGCGAATATGTGTTCAGTAGTGACCATTTTTAAAGATAAACACTGATTTCTAGACTTTGGAACACATTTATTTAACAACTATAGGATTAAGTGATTTACCAAGCAGCCATGAGGGGCAGAAATGCAATGTCACTTCCTGGTCCAAAAATGTTGGGGGCGTGGCTTAAAGCTACAATCAGCCACGCCTCTAAAACTCTTCTGTTTTGGTAGTGACATAAAAACTAAGATGGTTTTTTTTTTTATCTAAAAAATAAAACCCACAATAAGACTGTATGTCAACCTTTGTTTAAACTTAATCGTAAAGATCTTTTAAATTAAACAATTTTTTCAGCTGTATTTTCATCCATGAAAATTTAGGAATCAGGATAGGGGACAGCTACTTCTCAATAGAGAGTATCCTATAAAATAATGTAATTATGTATCTTATCACTATCTTAGTTTATGCCTTTAGTAAAAATCCATGTCTGAATACTTAATGGTTTGGTTAAACCCTTTTTTGGTAATGGTACAGCACTTTGAACTATTTTGGTAGAATGCCCCATATATAAAAACAATTATATGTATATATATATATATCCATCCATCCATCCATTTTCTACCGCTTATTCCCTTTGGGGTCGCGGGGGCGCTGGAGCCTAGCTCAGCTACAATCGGGCGGAAGGCGGTGTACACCCTGGACAAGTCGCCACCTCATCACAGGGCCAACACAGATAGACAGACAACATTCACACTCACATCCACACACTAGGGCCAATTTAGTGTTGCCAATCAACTTATCCCCAGGTGCATGTCTTTGGAAGTGGGAGGAAGCCGGAGTACCCGGAGGGAACCCACGCAGTCACGGGAAGAACATGCAAACTCCACACAGAAAGATCCCGAGCCCGGGATTGAACCCAAGACTACTCAGGACCTTCGTATTGTGAGGCAGATGCACTAACCCCTCTGCCACCGTGAAGCCCATATATATATATATATATATATATATATATATATATATATATATATATATATATATATATATATATATATATATATATATATATATATATATATATATATATATATATATATATATATATATATATATATATATATATATATATTTTAGGGTTGTACGGTATACCGGTATTAGTATTGTACCACAATACTAATGAATCATATTCGGTACTATACCGCCTCTAAAAATTACCGGTATCTGTACCAAAATATTGGTATCGGTACGGTACAACACTAATATATATATATATATATATATATATATATATATAGTACAGGCCAAAAATTTGGACACATCTTCTCATTCAATGCGTTTTCTTTATTTTCATGACTATTTACATTGTAGATTGTCACTGAAGGCATCAAAACTATGATTGAACACATGTGGAGTTATGTACAAAAGGTTAAATAACTGAAAATATGTTTTATATTCCAGTTTCTTCAAAATAGCCACCCTTTGCTCTGACTACTGCTTTGCACACTCTTGGCATTCTCTCAATGAGCTTCAAGAGGTAGTCACCTGAAATGGGGTATCTGTTATACAGTGCTCAATACCGGGGTAGAGCAGAGTATACGTTAGGTCAGGAAAAAAACACATAGGGTATTTCATCCCTACAAGCCTGTTTCGCAGGTTTCCCTGCTCTTCAGGGTATTTTTCTAGTCTCTAGTAGAAAATCTCTTCTCTACCGCTTTTGGCTCACAAGTGACAGCTCGTACTGAATGGAGAAGGAGTGGCGTGATGCGTTTTTCATCTCCATCGTTGATCTAAATCAGGGGGTCCGCAAACTAGGTCCCGCCGGTCGCATCCAGCATACACAATCTGGCCCGCTGGGTGTGTATATATATATATATATATATATATATATATATATATATATATATATATATATATATATATATATATATATATATATATATATATATACTTCATCCCTACAAGCCTGTTTCGCAGAAGAGGATGTTTCTAGTTTCAAGTAGAAAATTCCCTGAAGAGCAGGGAAACCTGCGAAACAGGCTTGTAGGGATGAAATAGCCTCTGTGTTTTTCCTGACCTAACGTATATATATATATATATATATATATATATATATATATATATATATATATATATATATATATATATATGTATACGTTATATATATATATATATATATATATATATATATATATGTATACGTTAGGTCAGAAAAAAACACATAGGCTATTTCATCCCTCCAAGCCGGTTATATATATATAACAGGCTTGGAGGGATGAAATAGCCTATGTGTTTTTTATATATATATATATGTATACGTTAGGTCAGAAAAAAAACACATTGGCTATTTCATCCCTACAAGGCAGTTTTGCAGAAGAGGATGTTTCTAGTTTCTAGTAGAAAATCCCCTGAAGAGCAGGGAAACCTGCGAAACAGCCTTGTAGGGATGAAATAGCCTATGTGTTTTTTAACTGACCTAACGTATACATACATATATATACATAGATTGTGTATGCTGGATGCGGCCCGCGGGACCTAGTTTGCGGACCCCCTGATTTAGATCAATGATGGAGATGAAAATCGCATCACGCCACTTCATCTCCATTCAGTACGAGCTGTCACTTGCGAGCCAAAAGAGGTTCTTCCTGATAAACACAGTTTGGTGCAGTGAAATGACACATCAACTGCATGGTGTTTTCTTAAAGTGGCACACGCGTCAAGGTTACGAGGGACACAGCATCAAATCGTCATTCTTCTCGACGCATCACTACGATTCAGTAAAACGCGTGTGAGTCAAAGCACATTTTTAAAATGAAAACTGTATTTATCATACACTGTACATATTTTTTTTTTTTTCACGAAGGATTCCTTTTTAAATTGTTAAGCTACCAAGTTGCCAAGCCCACAAAGAACAAAGTCAATTTGTCATGTTTGACTTCCGCCATGTCCTCGAAATACCTCCGGCTTCTAATATAGGGCAAGGTTTAATTGCCAATCTTATACAACTTCTGTTTTGGCCTGTTTTGTCACGAGTTCTTTCATCGCAGTCTTAAATGTCATCCCACTCACACGCATTGGCAACCGCGCTCATTTTTGTCATTTAAGAGGATGCTGCACTGATTTACACTCACCGTTTCTGGGAAGCCTACCCGCATATTGTAACTCGTCAGGTGAGTCAGAGAGGAAACATGATTATTTATGATGACGGGGAAAAAAGATTTGGCAGCCATCCCCTGTTGAGTAATAACAATAAGCAAAGTTGAAAAAGGCCACAAAGATGCAAACATGACATGTTGTATGTGTGGATGGAAATTGATGCTGTGCAAATTAAGATGCGGACAATTATTAGGGACCGAGTCCCTTTGGGACAGAGAACCCTATTGTATTTGTAGCGTTTTATTATTATACCGAGCTGTAATTTGACCCCCTTAACATGCTTCAAAACTCACCAAATTGGACACACACATCAGCACTGGCGAAAATTACGATCTAATCAAAAAACCAAACCCCAAAACTCAAAATTGCGCTCTAGCGCCCCCTAGGAAGAAAACACAGACAAAACTGCCTGTAACTCCCAGTAGGAATGTCGTAGAGACATGAAACAAAAACCTCTATGTAGGTCTCACTTAGACCTATATTTCATACACTGACAACCCCCAGCAAAAATCAACAGGAAGTTTGCAATTCCCCCTTCAAAACAAAAGTTGTGTAAAAACAGTCACCTTTTTTCAAACATTATCTCCTCTGAGCGCGTTTGTCGTGTCGGCTTCAAATTAGCACAGAAGAGAGATTGAACCCTTCTGATTAAAAGTTGATGAAAGAGTTTTAATTACTGCTCCGGTTTGGATTTTATGAGCCCTCAAAGTCGGTCCCGTCCATCGCTGCTTGCAGTTTTAATTAGGGACCGCAATGTCCCTTTGGGACAGAGGACCCTATTGTATTTCGTGCGTTTTATTATTATTATTATTCCGCCGCCTCTTTGAGCTGTAATTTGACCCCCTTAACATGCATCAAAACTCACCATATTTGACACACACATCAGGACTGGCGAAAATGGCCATCTAATAAAAATTAAAAAAACCTAAAACTCAAAATTGCGCTCTCGCGCCCCCTAGGAAAAAACACATACAAAACTGCTTGTAACTTCCGGTAGGAATGTCGTAGAGACATGAAACAAAAACTTCTATGTAGGTCTGACTTAGACCTAGATTTCATACATTGACATCCTTCAGCAAAAATCAAGAGGAAGTTGGCAATTCCCCCTTCAAAACCACATTTTAGTAAAAACAGTCACTTTTGCCTCTATGAGCTGTAATTTGAACCCTTTAACATTCTTCAAAACACACCAAACTGGACACACACATCAGGACTGGCAAAAATTGCGATCTAATAAAAAAAAACAACCCCAAAACTCAAAATTGCGCTCTAGTACCCCCTAGGAAGAAAACACAGACACAACTGCTCCTAGGAAGAAACTCAGACAAAACTGCCTGTAACTTCCAGTAGGAATGTCTTAGAGACATGAAACAAAAACCTGTAGTGTAGGTCTCATTTAGACCTACATTTCATATAAGACAACCCCCTGCAAAAATCAACAGGAAGTTTGCAATTCCCCCTTCAAAACAAAAGTTTTGTAAAAACCGGTCACCTTTTTTCAAACATTATCTCCTCTGAGCGCGTTTGTCGTTTCGGCTTCAAACTAGCACAGGAGCGAGATTGAACCCTTCTGATTAAAAGTTGACCAAAGAGTTTTAATTACTGTTTCGGTTTGGATTTTATGTGCCGTCAAAGTCGGTCCCGTCCATCGCTGCTTGCAGCTTTAATTTCTTCTGTTATTTATTACCAGTGGCTGCATTAAAGCCAACCCTCCATTTCATGTGAACTGTGAGCATCTGTTCCCAAAAGTCAAGCTAGTGTAATAGTGTGATGTTATTGTGCTATATTATGAACTAGACGGTGTTATATTTTATTTTGAAGTATCGCTTTTATTTTATGAAGAACCGGATGTCCGGTGAGGGAAGTGTCTGTTTACTTCCCCTTCCTTTGGACTTTTGAGTGGAAGGTAATAGTTCTTCAATGCTCCGTGTTTCTTCATATTGTAAATATTCTTCCTAAACATTCCTAGATACTTTAAAAGTTAACCCAATAATATTGTGGGTATAAGTGATGTGTTGTTTTAAGTAATTTTTGTGCACAATTTTGTTTATTTAGAAGTAGAACGTCGACTGTGTGAATTGTTTGGTCGCATTTACGCATGGTATTTACACCACACAGTAGCAGATATCAGTCCGCCAGAAAGCTGAGACCTGTGTGTGTGTGTTTCATGTTTCCAACACAGGTTACCAATAAATAATGAAACGACAGCATGGTGAAGTGTCTTTTATTTAAAAAACTACACAACGCAGAATAAGACTCACTACACTACACTGTGACGAAACGAGAGCTGAGCCAGAAGGCAAAGCTCTCGGTCTACCGAGCTATCTACATTCCTACTCTCACCTATGGTCATGAAGTGTGGGTCATGACCGAAAGAATAAGATCGCGGATACAAGCGGCCGAAATAAGTTTCCTCAGAAGGGTGGCTGGCATCTCCCTTAGAGATAGGGTGAGAAGTTCAGTCACCCGAGAGACTCGGAGTAGAGCCGCTGCTCCTTTGCTTGGAAAGGAGCCAGCTTAGGTGGTTCGGACATCTCGTGCGGATGCCTCACGAGCGTCTCCCTAGGGAGGTCCTCGTTGCACGTCCCACTGGGAGGAGCCCCCGCGGCAGGCCAAGGACCAGATAGGGGGATTACATCTCCTCTCTGGCCTGGGAATGCTTCGGGATTCCCCAGGAGGAAGTTGCTAATGTTGCTCTGGAGAGGGAAGTCTGGGGGTCTCTGCTGGAGCTGTTGTCCTCGCGACCCGATTCCGGATAAGCGGTTGAAGATGGATGGATGGACACTCGCATAAAGCGTTTATCGCCAACAGGAAACACTTGCTTGCCTCCACTAGCAAACATGATCGGCGTACATGGAGAGGTACAACCAAGTGGCTGGGATAATATACAGGAACATCTGCAACCAGTATGGAATAGAAGTACCCAAATCCCAATGGGCCGTACCACAGAAGGTGGCTGAGAACAACAGGCCCAAGGTTCTGTGGGACTTCAGCTTCCAGACTGACAAACAGTGGTGGTGGACAAAGAGCAGAAAAGGGTGGTGATGATAGATGTGGCAATCCCAGCTGACGCCAACATCAGGAAGAAGGAACACGAGAAACTGGAGAAGTACCAAGGGTTGAAAGAGCAACTGGAACGGATGTGGAAGGTCAAGGCTTTTGTGGTCCCCGTGGTAGTGGGGGCGCTTGGGGCAGTAACCCCCCAAACTGGGAAAGTGGCTCCAACAGATCCCAGGAACAATATCTGAAGCCTCAGTCCAGAAGAGCGCAGTCCTAGGAACAGCCAAGATACTGCGAATAACCCTAAAACTCCCAGGCCTCTGGTAGATGACCCGAGCTTGAGGATGACACAGATACCACCCCACCGGGGTGAGAAGGACATTATATATATATATATATATATATACAGTACAGGCCAAAGGTTCGGGCACACCTTCTCATTCAATGTGTTTTCTTTATTTTCATGACTATTTACATTGTAGATTGTCACTGAAGGCATCACAACTATGAATGAACACATGTGGAGTTATGTACTTAACAAAAAAAGGTGAAATAACTGAAAACATGTTTTATATTCTAGTTTCTTCAAAATAGCCACCCTTTGCTCTGATTACTGCTTTGCACACTCTTGGCATTCTCTCGATGAGCTTCAAGAGGTATTCACCTGAAATGGTTTTCATTTCACAGGTGTGCTTGAAGCTCATCGAGAGAATGCCAAGAGTGTGCAAAGCAGTAATCAGAGCAAAGGGTGGCTATTTTGAAGATTTTTTAATTGTGGATTTCTTAGTTAAAAATCCAATTCATCCAGAAAAAACTGTACATCTTATTTACTGTGGATTTATTGTAAAAAAAGAAACAAAAAAAAAGAAAAGATAAAAATTAACTGTATATATATATATTTGCAAGTCCATTTTCAAGAAGGATATTTCAAGAGAAACTACACCTTTTGAGACAATATTGGCCAACCCCGGAAGCTAACTGAAATGGGGAAATGCCCGCCACTTTCTCAGTGGTCTCAGGAGGTCTCAGTGGCCTTGTGGTTATACCAAACGAGTCATACAAAAGACTATAAAAATGGGAGCCATTACCTCCCTGCTTGGCACTCGACATCCAGGGTTGGAATTGGGGGTTGAATCACCAAAAATGATTCCCGGGCGCGGCCCCTGCTGCTGCTCACTGCTCCCCTCACCTCCCAGGGGGTGAACAAGGGATGGGTCAAATGCAGAGGTTAATTTCACCACACCTAGTGTGTGTGTGACAATCATTGGTACTTTAACTTGAACTTTCACTCGAATCAACCGACTATGAGCGGTACCACTGGCTTGTACAGCGTTGAATGGGAGCTACAAATTGTGAGTTTAATTATTTGATTTCTTTATTTTTTCATGTTTAATGTTTTTTTACAATTTTAATTTTAACAATACCACATAAGATATATTTTAATTGCTGATACGGGTTTGTTGATTTTTAAATGTTGCAGAAAATAACCCGTTTTGTACACTGTTGAGGTGATTTATTGCCCAGGAGAGCGTAAATGTGTTTATGTATAGTATTTCTCCAGCAATGGTCATGTGGTGACATAAATTATGGTATTTTAAATGATGAATGATGTCTTGGACCACATAACATGTTATCTTAGACCACATTTAATGATGTCTTGAACCACATTGAATGATGTCCTGGACCACATTGAATGTTATCTTAGACCACATTTAATGATGTCTTGAACCACATTGAATGATGTCTTGGACCACATTGAATGGTGTCTTGGACCACTTTGAATGATGTCTTGGACCACATTGAGTGATGTCTTAGACCACATTGAATGATGTCTTGGACCACATTGAATGATGTCTTGGACCACATTGAATGATGTCTTGGACCACATTGAATGATGTCTTGGACCACATTGAATGATGTCTTGGACCACATTGAATGACGTAGTAGACCACATTGAATGGCGTAGTAGACCACATTGAATTACGTGGAAGACCACATTGAATAATGTTTTGGACCACATTGAATGATGTCTTGGACCACATTGAATGATGTCTTGGACCACGTTGAATGATGTCTTAGACCACATTTAATGAGGTGGCGGGAGACATTGAATGACGTAGTGGACCACATTGAATGATGTGACGGGCCACCGTTAAATGATGTGGAAGACACATTAAATGATGTCTTGGACCACATTGAATGATGTGATGGGCCACAGTTAAAATTATGTGGAAGACCACATTGAATGATGTCTTGGACCACATTTAATGAGGTGTCGGATGACATTGAATGACGTAGTGGACCACATTGAATGATGTCTTGGACCACATTGAATGATGTCTTAGACCACATTGAATGATGTCTTGGACCACATTTAATGAGGTGGTGGATGACATTGAATGACGTAGTCGTAGTGGACCACATTGAATGACGTAGTGGACCACATTGAATGATGTCTTGGACCACATTGAATAATGTCTTGGACCACATTGAATGTTGTCTTGGACCATATTGAATGATGTCTTAAACCATATAGAATGTTGTCTTGGACCACATCGAATGATGTCTTGAACCACATTGTGGGTGCGGTATAGCTCGGTTGGTAGAGCGGCCGTGCCAGCAACTTGAGGGTTGCAGGTTTGATCCCCGCTTCCGCCATCCTAGTCACTGCTGTTGTGTCCTTGGGCAAGACACTTTACCCACCTGCTCCCAGTGCCACCCACACTGGTTTAAATGTAACTTAGATATTGTGTTTCACAATGTAAAGCGCTTTGAGTCACTTGAGAAAAAGTGCTATATAAAAATGTAATTCACTAATTAATTTTTTGGACCACATTGAATGGCGTGACAGGTCACCGCTAAATGACGTGGAAGACCACATTGAATAATGTCTTGGACTACATTGAATGATGTCTTGGACTACTTTGAATGATGTCTTGGCCTACATTGAATGATGTCTTGGACCACATTGAATGATGTCTTGGACCACATTGAATAATGTCTTGGACCACATTGAATAATGTCTTGGACTACAATGAATGATGTCTTGGACTACATTGAATGATTTCTTGAACCACATTGAATGATGTCTTGGACCACATTGAATAATGTCTTGGACTACATTGAATGATGTCTTGGACCACATTGAATGATGTCTTGGACCACATTGAATAATGTCTTGTACTACATTGAATGATGTCTTGGACCACATTGAATGATGTCTTGGACCACATTTAATGATGTCTTGGATCCCATTAAATGTTGTCTTGGACCACATTGAATGATGTGACGGGCCACCGTTAAATGATGTGGAAGACCACAAATAAATGATGTCTTGGACCACATTGAATGATGTCTTGGACCACATTGAATGATGTCTTGGACCTTATTTAATGAGGTGGCGGATAACATTGAATGACGTAGTGGACCACATTGAATGATGTCTTAGACTACATTGAATGACGTAGTAGACGACATTGAATGGCGTAGTAGACCACATTGAATTACGTGGAAGACCACATTGAATAATGTTTTGGACCACATTGAATGATGTCTTGGACCACGTTGAATGATGTCTTAGACCACATTTAATGAGGTTGCGGGAGACATTGAATGACGTAGTGGACCACATTGAATGATGTGACGGGCCACCGTTAAATGATGTGGAAGACACATTAAATGATGTCTTGGACCACATTGAATGATGTGATGGGCCACAGTTAAAATTATGTGGAAGACCACATTGAATGATGTCTTGGACCACATTTAATGAGGTGTCGGATGACATTGAATGACGTAGTGGACCACATTGAATGATGTCTTGGACCACATTGAATGATGTCTTAGACCACATTGAATGATGTCTTGGACCACATTTAATGAGGTGGTGGATGACATTGAATGACGTAGTCGTAGTGGACCACATTGAATGACGTAGTGGACCACATTGAATGATCTCTTAAACCATATAGAATGTTGTCTTGGACCACATTGATTGATGTCTTGGACCACATCGAATGATGTCTTGAACCACATTGTGGGGGCGGTATAGCTCGGTTGGTAGAGCGGCCGTGCCAGCAACTTGAGGGTTGCAGGTTCGATCCCCGCTTCCGCCATCCTAGTCACTGCTGTTGTGTCCTTGGGCAAGACACTTTACCCACCTGCTCCCAGTGCCACCCACACTGGTTTAAATGTAACTTAGATATTGTGTTTCACAATGTAAAGCGCTTTGAGTCACTTGAGAAAAAGTGCTATATAAAAATGTAATTCACTAATTCATTTTTTGGACCACATTGAATGGCGTGACAGGTCACCGCTAAATGACGTGGAAGACCACATTGAATAATGTCTTGGACTACATTGAATGATGTCTTGGACTACTTTGAATGATGTCTTGGCCTACATTGAATGATGTCTTGGACCACATTGAATGATGTCTTGGACCACATTGAATAATGTCTTGGACTACATTGAATGATGTCTTGGATTACATTGAATGATGTCTTGAACCACATTGAATGATGTCTTGGACCACATTGAATGATGTCTTGGACCACATTTAATGATGTCTTGGATCCCATTAAATGTTGTCTTGGACCACATTGAATGATTTGACGGGCCACCGTTAAATGATGTTGAAGACCACAAATAAATGATGTCTTGGACCACATTGAATGATGTCTTGGACCACATTGAATGATGTCTTGGACCTTATTTAATGAGGTGGCGGATAACATTGAATGACGTAGTGGACCACATTGAATGATGTCTTGGACCACATTGAATGACGTAGTAGACCACATTGAATGGCGTAGTAGACCACATTGAATTACGTGGAAGACCACATTGAATAATGTTTTGGACCACGTTGAATGATGTCTTAGACCACATTTAATGAGGTGGCGGGAGACATTGAATGACGTAGTGGACCACATTGAATGATGTGACGGGCCACCGTTAAATGATGTGGAAGACACATTAAATGATGTCTTGGACCACATTGAATGATGTGATGGGCCACAGTTAAAATTATGTGGAAGACCACATTGAATGATGTCTTGGACCACATTGAATGATGTCTTGGACCACATTTAATGAGGTGGCGGATGACATTGAATGACGTAGTGGACCACATTGAATGATGTCTTGGACCACATTGAATGATGTCTTAGACCACATTGAATGATGTCTTGGACCACATTTAATGAGGTGGTGGATGACATTGAATGACGTAGTCGTAGTGGACCACATTGAATGACGTAGTGGACCACATTGAATGATGTCTTGGACCACATTGAATGATGTCTTGGACCATATTGAATGATGTCTTAAACCATATAGAATGTTGTCTTGGACCACATTGATTGATGTCTTGGACCACATCGAATGATGTCTTGAACCACATTGTGGGGGCGGTATAGCTCGGTTGGTAGAGCGGCCGTGCCAGCAACTTGAGGGTTGCAGGTTCGATCCCCGCTTCTGCCATCCTAGTCACTGCTGTTGTGTCCTTGGGCAAGACACTTTACCCACCTGCTCCCAGTGCCACCCACACTGGTTTAAATGTAACTTAGATATTGTGTTTCACAATGTAAAGCGCTTTGAGTCACTTGAGAAAAAGTGCTATATAAAAATGTAATTCACTAATTCATTTTTTGGACCACATTGAATGGCGTGACAGGTCACCGCTAAATGACGTGGAAGACCACATTGAATAATGTCTTGGACTACATTGAATGATGTCTTGGCCTACATTGAATGATGTCTTGGACCACATTGAATGATGTCTTGGACCACATTGAATAATGTCTTGGACTACATTGAATGATGTCTTGGACTACATTGAATGATGTCTTGGACTACATTGAATGATGTCTTGAACCACATTGAATGATGTCTTGGACCACATTGAATGATGTCTTGGACCACATTTAATGATGTCTTGGATCCCATTAAATGTTGTCTTGGACCACATTGAATGATGTGACGGGCCACCGTTAAATGATGTGGAAGACCACAAATAAATGATGTCTTGGACCACATTGAATGATGTCTTGGACCACATTGAATGATGTCTTGGACCTTATTTAATGAGGTGGCGGATAACATTGAATGACGTAGTGGACCACATTGAATGATGTCTTAGACCACATCGAATGATGTCTTGGACCACAATGAATGATGTCTTGGACCACATTGAATGATGTCTTAGACCACATTGAATGATGTCTTGGACCACATTGATTGATGTCTTGGACCACGTTTAATGATCTCTTGGACCACATTGAATGATGTCTTGGACCACTTTGAATGATGTCTTGGACCACATTGAATGATGTCTTGGACTACATTAAATGTTGTCTTGGACCACATTGAATGACATGACGGGCCACCGTTAAATGATGTGGAAGACCACAAATAAATGATGTCTTGGACCACAATGAATGATGTCTTGGACCTTATTTAATGAGGTGGCGGATAACATTGAATGACGTAGTGGACCACATTGAATGATGTCTTAGACCACATTGAATGATGTCTTGGACCACAATGAATGATGTCTTGGACCACATTGAATGGTGTCTTAGACCACTTTGAACGATGTCTTGGACCACAATGAATGATGTCTTGGACCACATTGATTTATGTCATGGACCACGTTTAATGATGACTTGGACCACATTGAATGATGTCTTGGACCACATTGAATAATGTCTTGGACCACATTAAATGAGGTGGCGAATGACATTGAATGACGTAGTGGAGAACATTGAATGACGTGGCAGGCCACCATCTGAAGTGGAAGACCAGATTGAATGAAGTGGCAGACCACAAAGAATGATGCGGTGGACCTCACTGAATGATGCGGTGGACCCCATTAAATGATGCGGAAGACCACATTAAATGACTTGGAAGACCACGTTAAATGACGTGACGGCCTACATTGAATGAAGTGGCAGACCTCATTGATAATGTGGCGAGCCACATCAACTAATGTGGTGGACCGCGTTAAATGGTATGGCGGGCTAAATTATTTGGCGGACCACATTAAATAATGTGGCGGGACATATAAAATGATGTGGCGAGCCAGATACGGCCGCGGGCCTTGAGTTTGACACCTGTGCCGTAGGATTTTGTGGTCAGCAAAGTGAGAGACGCTCTCCACACATGTCATTACACATGGATGATCATTAACCCTCCTTGTGTAATCATACTTCTCTTCCTCTCCCTGCAAAGGCTGTTTTCGCTACTGTATTTCATCGTACGCCATCGATTTCTCCTTGAACCGCCACCTCAAGGTCTCCCTGCCAGAGGACTCTGCTCCCTGTGGCCGTAAACTTGTTGTGCTCCTTTTTTCGCCCTGGACGGAGAGAGAAAAAAGATAACCAAAAACAGGCAGCGCTCCCGCCGAGCAAGAATCAGCTTCACTTTCAAGACGTGTAGTTCAAACAGCTAGGTGTAGTCCTTCTTAATAGTACATCACTAAGGCTTTATTGGCTGGCAAATATTATTTCATTGTCGTGGAAGTCGTTTCCTCCCCAAGAACACTTCATTAAATGGCCTCTAAATGCCGCCTGGCTTGAAGATCAGTAACTCAGAGCTGATAGAATCCCAGATGTGGAATTCACATACATTACCCGTCTGAAGTTTGGAATGTGGTTTTTCTTGCTAATAAAATAGTGTCCAAACTTTTTTTGGAGCACCTGGCTTTGGATGACTACTTTCTTCCAAGATGGCACCGCTATAGTGGCTGCTGGTCGCAGGAGCGCCGTGCTCTTGTGTATCATCCTTTTTGTGTTTTTTGATGTTTCCCTCTTGTTTGTACAAACCCCGTTTCCATTTGAGTTGGGAAATTGTGTTAGATGTAAATATAAACGGAATACAATGATTTGCAAATCATTTTCAACCCATATTCAACTGAAAATGGGTTGAAAATGATTTGCAAATCATTGTATTCCGTTCATATTTACATCTAACACAATTTCCTAACTCACGAGAGTAAGGTTTTTTTTGCCTTTTGGTTTGTCTTTTTTTGGATCTGCCGGGGAAATAATTTTTGGCCATAGCCATGTTTTCACCGGAGACCAGCTGCTGACTCTCTGCCACACCGGATTCCATATGGAGAGACCGGAGGATATGCAAAGAATAAGACGGGACTGCGGAGCTAGTGATGAGCGTCGATGGACGAGCTTTACAGCACTGGATGAGCATGTATTGGATACTTCGGTCTCCCTGGACTGATTTTGATCATCCGCACGGACCTGACATTTTGGTTGGGTCGGTTCCTGTTTCTGGCCGTGCTGACCCCCACCCCAGCAGACGATGGTGTGGGGCACCGCGGTGTATGTGGGTGCTGAAATGGTGTTTTGTTTTGTTGTTGGTCTATGCGTGGTGCAATTGTACAATATGTATTATTTATTGCTCATTTTTAGGTTTTTAGTTGTGTTTTACTTTTGTAGCTGTATGTAGAAATGGGACCATTGTAGTGTAGCTGGTTGCATCATCTTTGTGCTCTTTTATTGTTTTTTATGTTTTTTTAATGTTCCCTTTTCATGTATTTTATACCTTATTATTTGTGTACTTTTTGTATCTGCACCGCAACCACATAATTTCCCATTGTGGGATGAATAAAGTCGATCCTATCCTATCCTACTTCTCCCTCAATAAAAAGTATTTTTATATACCGTATTTTTCAGAGTATAAGTCGCTCTGGAGTATAAGTCGCACCGGCCGAAAGTGCATAATAGAGAAGGGGAAAAAAAACATATATAAGTCGCACTGGAGTATAAGTCGCATTTTTTGGGGAAATGTATTTGATAAAAGCCAACATCAAGAATAGACATTTGAAAGGCAATTTAAAATAAATAAAGAATAGTGAACAAAAGGCTGAATAAGTGTACGTTATATGAGGCATAAATAACCAACTGGTATGTTAACGTAACATATTATGGTAAGAGTCATTCAAATAACTATAACATATAGAACATGCTATACGTTTACCAAACAATCTGTCACTCCTAATCGCTAAATCCCATGAAATCTTATACGTCTAGTCTCTTACGTTGTCATGACTTGATCTTTGGAGTTTGCTTTTCCGGGATGCAGCGGAAAGTTGGCACGGGCGAGACGGGAACCAAGGTACATGATTTATTTATTAAAAAAAGATCAAACAAAAAGCGCGCACAATGGCGGAGAATAAGCTATGAAACCAAAAGACTATAGCAAAAAAGTACAAATGAAAAGCACGCACAGTGGCGGAAACTATGAACAATTAAACAAAACGTTAAGTGTGGCTTGAGAAACAAAAACTTACTTGGCATGGAACCGGCATGAAAAAGGAGCAGCAAGGATCATAAGGGTGTGCAGAAGCATATATGGGGTGCGAGGTCGTCAGAAAGAAAAACTGAAAAACACTGAACTTAAATACTATGGACATGATTAGTGAAAGCAGGTGCGTGACTCAAAACGTGAAACAGGTGCGTGACGTGACAGGTGAAAACTAATGGTTGCTATGGTGACCAGACAAGGGAGTGAAAAGACAGAAACTAAACAAAAACATGACTTAAAACAAAAACATGATTACACAGACATGACATACGTGAATGAGCTAAATAATATTATTTGATATTTTATGGTAATGTGTTAATAATTTCACACATAAGTCGCTCCTGAGTATAAGTCGCACCCCCGGCCAAACTATGGAAAAAACTGCGACTTATAGTCCGAAAAATACGGTAGTTGGTATAGTAAAGTATAGTATAGTATATTAGTATATTATTTAAAAACTGGAAAATAGCTATATCAAATAAATATGTTTTGAAAAGAAAGAAATATAAAGTAAACCAATACAACAGAATTAAATAAAATATTAAAATTTAAAATTAAGTAAAGAAAAGTTAAAAAAAATACTAATAATAAATAGAAAAATATAAATTACATGGATAAAAGCCGGGCAGCAAGGTGGTAGAGGGGCTAGTGCATCTGCCTCACAATACGAAGGTCCTGAGTAGTCTTGGGTTCAATCCTGGGCTCGGGATCTTTCTGTGTGGAGTTTGCATGTTCTCCCCGTGACTGCGTGGGTTCCCTCCGGGTACTACGGCTTCCTCCCACCTCCAAAGACATGCACCTGGGGATATGTTGATTGGCAACACTAAATTGGCCCTAGAGTGTGAATGTTGTCGGTCTATCTGTGTTGGCTCTGTGATGAGGTGGCGACTTCCGCCCGATTGTAGCTGAGATAGGCTCCAGCGCCCCCGCAACCCCAAAGGGAATAAGCGGTAGAAAATGGATGGATGGATGGATGGATAAAGCCATCAAAGATTCATGTATGAATAAATATTGGTTTAAAAAAAATCTGACAACTATTGTACAGTCAAAAAATGCTGGCTATAGATTAAAGGCCTACTGAAATGCGATTTTCTTGTTTAAACGGGGATAGCAGGTCCATTCTATGTGTCATACTTGATCATTTTGCGATATTGCCATATTTTTGCTGAAAGGATTTAGTAGAGAACATCGACGATAAAGTTCGTAACTTTTGGTCGCTGATGAAAAAGCCTTGCCTGTACCGGAAGTAGCAGACGAGTAGCGTGACGTCACAGGTTGTGGAGCTCCTCACATCTGCACATTGTTTACAATCATGGCCACCAGCAGCGAGAGCGATTCGGACCGAGAAAGCGACGATTTCCCCATTAATTTGAGCGAGGATGAAAGATTTGTGGATGAGGAAAGTGAGAGTAAAGGACTAGAGGGCAGTGGGAGCAATTGTGAGAGGCGGGTGGGACCTGATATTCAGCTGGGAATGACTAAAACAGTAAATAAACACAAGACATATATATACTCTATTAGCCACAACACAACCAGGCTTATATTTAATATGCCACAAATTAATCCCGCATAACAAACACCTCCCCCCTCCCGTCTATATAACCCGCCAATACAACTCAAACACCTGCACGACACACTCAATCCCACAGCCCAAAGTACTGTTCACCTCCCCAAAGTTCATACAGCACATATATTTCCCCAAAGTCCCCAAAGTTACGTACGTGAGACTTTTTGAGACTTTTATTAGTAGGTTGCACAGTGAAGTACATATTCCGTACAATTGACCACTAAATGGTAACACCCGAATAAGTTTTTCAATTTGTTGACTTAAATTGATTCATGATACAGATATATACTATCATATATACTATCATTATAATACAGTCATCACACAAGATAATCATCAGAATTTACGTGACATGCACATAGCGGCACGCATGTACGGGCAAGCGATCAAATGTTTGGAAGCCGCAGCTGCATGCGTACTCACGGTACCGCGTCTGCGAATCCAACTCAAAGTCCTCCTGGTAAGAGTCTCTGTTGTCCCAGTTCTCCACAGGCCAATGGTAAAGCTTGACTGTCATCTTTCGGGAATGTAAACAATGAAACACCGGCCGTGTTTGTGTTGCTGCAGCCGGCCGCAATACACCGCTTCCCACCTACAGCTTTCTTCTTTGCTGTCTCCATTGTTCATTGAACAAATTGCAAAAGATTCACCAACACAGATGTCCAGAATACTGTGGAATTTTGCGATGAAACAGATGACTTAATAGCTGGCCACCATGCTGTCTCAAAATGTCCTCCACAATCCGCGACGTCACGCGCTGACGCCATCATACCGAGACGTTTTCAGCAGGATATTTCCCGCGAAATTTAAAATCGCACTTTAGTAAGCTAACCCGACCGTATTGGCATGTGTTGCAATGTTAAGATTTCATCATTGATATATAAACTATCAGACTGCGTGGTCGGTAGTAGTGGGTTTCAGTAGGCCTTTAAGTAATACCTCAATAAAGCAATAAAGGTGAACTGCACTATTTTTGGAATTTTGCTGATCGTTTACAATCATTATGAGAGACAATAACTTTTTTTTGGATTTTAAAGATGTTAATATAACGCTTGGACTATGCAGATAATGGGAGTTACCGTTGTAGCCTTCCAAGTCCTTTAAAACAAATTCAAAACCCGCCATTAAAACATTTTATACACACACTGTAACTATATATATAATGTAGTAACAGACATGTTCATAACAACATATAACGACGTGGCGAAATTGGTAGAGTGGCCGTGCCAGCAATCGGAGTGTTGCTGGTTACTGGGGTTCAATCCCCACCTTCTACCATCCTAGTCATGTCCGTTGTGTCCTTGGGCAAGACACTTCACCCCTTGCTCCTGATGGCTGCTGGTTAGCGCCTTGCATGGCAGCTCCCGCCATCAGTGTGTGAATGTGTGTGTGAATGGGTGAATGTGGAAATACTGTCAAAGCGCTTTGAGTACCTTGAAGGTAGAAAAGCGCTATACAAGTATAACCCATTTATCATTTATCATTTAATATGTTCAGACTGTCTGATTGTAGCAGTCCGCTCCCTGTATAATCAGTGCCAGAGCTTGGTCCGCATTGCCGGTAGTAAGTCGGACACGTTTCCAGTGAGGGTTGGACTCCGCCAAGGCTGCCCTTTGTCACCGATTCTGTTCATAACTTTTATGGACAGAATTTCTAGGCGCAGTCAAGGCGTTGAGGGGATCTGGTTTGGTGGCTGCAGGATTAGGTCTCTGCTTTTTGCAAATGATGTGGTCCTGATGGCTTCATCTGGCCAGGATCTTCAGCTCTCACTGGATCGGTTCGCAGCTGAGTGTGAAGCGACTGGGATGAGAATCAGCACCTCCAAGTCCGAGTCCATGGTTCTCGCCCGGAAAAAGGTGGAGTGCCATCTCCGGGTTGGGGAGGAGATCTTGCCCCAAGTGGAGGAGTTCAAGTACCTCGGAGTCTTGTTCACGAGTGAGGGAAGAGTGGATCGTGAGATCGACAGGCGGATCAGTGCGGCGTCTTCAGTAATGCGGACGCTGTATCGATCCGTTGTGGTGAAGAAGGAGCTGAGCCGGAAGGCAAAGCTCTCAATTTACCGGTTGATCTACGTTCCCATCCTCACCTATGGTCATGAGCTTTGGGTTATGACCGAAAGGACAAGATCACGGGTACAAGCGGCCGAAATGAGTTTCCTCCGCCGGGTGGCGGGGCTCTCCCTTAGAGATAGGGTGAGAAGCTCTGCCATCCGGGAGGAGCTCAAAGTAAAGCCGCTGCTCCTCCACATCGAGAGGAGCCAGATGAGGTGGTTCGGGCATCTGGTCAGGATGCCACCCGAACGCCTCCCTAGGGAGGTGTTTAGGGCACGTCCGACCGGTAGGAGGCCGCGGGGAAGACCCAGGACACACGTTGGGAAGACTGTCTCCCGGCTGGCCTGGGAACGCCTCGGGGTCCCACAGGAAGAGCTGGACGAAGTGGCTGGGGAGAGGGAAGTCTGGGCTTCCCTGCTTAGGCTGCTGCCCCCGCGACCCGACCTCGGATAAGCGGAAGAAGATGGATGGATGGATGTTCAATATTTACCTTATTTTGGTCATTTTAATCTAATTCTTCCGCGCATTTTTTCCCACTTGGAGCTAAACGAACACTTAGCATAAACTATAACAAGGAAAACTTACTAGCACAGGAATCATAGATGCTAAGCTAACTTACTTAGCACAGGAATCATGAACTCGTAAACCAGAATACCAACGTAACTGTTGCGAATGCAAACAATGAAGCCAGACCGAGTGTGGCGAGCAACATGAATAAATAGCTCTCTGATTAGTGCTCAACAGCAGGTGAACGTGCCGAACACTAATCAGAGGCAGGTGAAACCAATTAGTACCCATAGTAACCAAAATAAAAACCAGAAGTGCACAAAACAGGAACGAAGGGAGTCCAAAACTAAAAAAAACATGATCCGGCCACGGATCATGACAGATCCACGTTGTTGATTGGGAAATTACCCAATTTCAATGGTCAAATCAACGTCACACCATGACAAAAAGCATGTTGTTTCAACATTATGTTTGAGTTGTAAAATATTGGTTGGGAAATTACCAAAGTTCAATGGTCAAATCAACGTCAGAACCCAACATTGATTGGACGTCGTCAAAAAGCATGTTGTTCCAACGTTGTGTTTGAGTTGCTCAATGTCAGGACCTATTTCAATAAGTTCTCGATGTTGTTTTAATGTCTTGTGCCTGCTGGAAAATTCCAACAGTCAGGGAGGGCTGAATAATAATGTAAATAAATCAGGGGTGAACAAAGTGCGGCCAAGGACCATTTGGGATGACAACTCTTTGTTTTGTAATGTGCCCGTGTTACAACACATTATAGGAATAAAATAAGTTCAAAAATATGTTGGATTTTAAGACGGCTTAAGCCGGAATAGGACCCTAAAGCAGAGACGGACACAACAGTAATGTTTGAAACCAAAACGCACACTCATGAGTGAAAAACAAACAAAAAGTGCACTCACACGGAATGGAGAATAATCTACAACTTTGTACTGGGATGAAGCCAAGAGAAGTAAGTGTGAGCGGAGCCAACGAGAGAGATGCTCACAATGGAGCCAAGCGAGTGGAAAACGTTCTTGGAGCAGAGAGAACCATGGACAATAACTGGCAACGACTGTGGCAGTCAGCAGGGCTTAAAAATAACTAATTGGTAATCGCCTGTATGTGTGAGCGAGAGGCTCTCTGCCCAGGAATGCCAGAGAGGCAATGCAAAAGAAGGCAGACAGATGGCAGCAAAGCAGCGGAGACAAACACCAGAGTTTAATCCATCCATCCATTTTCTATCGCTTGTCCCTTTCAAAACACTACAGTTGATATTAATAATAATACAAATAATTGCCTGAATATATGTAAACATTTTTGGGTGACTTTTTATAAAAAACAAGATAAGATGATGCTGATACCGGCCTGTCCACACCCCGCCACCATTACTACATAACAGTTCTGTGGGCAACCCTGAAACTCCAATAAACTTTTGCCTTCTGGAACTAAACATCCGTTCTCTTCGCCGGAATTCAATACGAATTTTTGTGGAGATTCAGTCTAACCACCAAAAGCTACTGTAGTTGTTGTGGGGAGCGAAGTGTGCAGTGTCAAGCTATGGATTTGTGGCGTATTCGTCACAAAAATAATAGCACATTTCGCACTCCCCGTCCCACTCGCCGCCGTGACTCGAAATAGTATCATTTGTCTATTAAATTGTTATAAGTACACCTCTGCATAAAGTTGTATCCATTTTAAAAGAAAAAAACAGAAAAAATATAGACAATATTTTCCGGACTATAGAACACACCAGGATATAAGCCGCACCTACTACACTTTAAAAGACAAAAACCGCACCAGACTATAAGCCGCATATATATATATATATATATATATATATATATATATATATATATATATACATACTAGGGATGTCCCGATCCGATATTTGGATCGGATCGGCTGCCGATATTTGCCAAAAATTGCGTATCGGCAAGGCATGGGAAAATGCCGATCCAGTTTAAAAAAAAACTCCGGTCCGTGTTTTCCAACGCACCGATTTAAATAATACATTCCACTTTTCTGCTGCTCCCTAATTTCCGTTCCGCATTTTCCAGCCCACCTTCAACACATCCACAGGTCTGTGGATTCTCACGCAGTTGCTTTTAGCTGCTGGCATTACACGACAGGCTCTTCTCACTCTTTCCTGTGTCTCCCTCTCACAGACAGCAAGTGCACCTTCTTACATACGTCACATACTGTCACGTCATACGTCACATACTGTCACGTCATACGTCACATACGTATACGCCATCTCCCAGCAGAGAGGTAGCAGCATGGCTAACGTTAGCTGTGATGCTAGCGCAGCCGTGCGAGCAACGCTCCCTCTAAGGTGCTCGCCTGTGCAATTGCGCACTGTTTAAGCATCCTCTTCGCATAGCAAATCTATGCCACGCACAAAATCAAATAAAAAAATAAGCGCATAACAATTTTCGACACACGGACACGACAGAGAAAACAGTTTTTGTCATCATTGTTCAAATATTATAACGTCTGTCGAGACGCTTATCTCCATTCGGTGCCACACGCCCACACCATCAAAATGCCGAGGCAAAAATTTCCAGATCAACACCGTATGAAAAAATTTGTGATTTCTTTAGTTGTGATTTCCTTCTCTGCATGAAAGTTTAAAAGTAGCATATATTAATGCAGTATGAAGAAGAATGTTTTAATGTAGACATGCAAGCCTTGAAAGAAAATTTTGAAAATCAAGACTACATTTCCTGCAAATGGGTGCATTTCTACCCTATATTTTAACTTTAGATTTATTCTCATATCAAACTCTTTTGGCTGTCTTTTTGACACTTACATCCGGCGCCCCCCTTCACACCCTGGATTATAAATAATGTAAATAATTCAATGTGATTATCTTGTGTGATGACTGTATTATGATGATAGTATATATCTGATAGTATATATCTGTATCATGAATCAATTTAAGTGGACCCCGACTTAAACAAGTTGAAAAACTTATTGGGGTGTTACCATTTAGTGGTCAATTGTACGGAATATGTACTTCACTGTGCAACCTACAAATAAAAGTCTCAATCAATCAATCAAAACACATAGAATCATCATACTGCTGTGATTATATGCATCAAGTGTTCATTCAAGGCTAAGGCAAAATATCGAGATATATATTGTGTATCGCAATATGGCCTTAAAATATTGCAATATTAAAAAAAGGCCATATCGCCCAGCCCTAGTTCAATGATGCCATTTCTGTTTGTCATGTATAATTTTTGTCTATTTTGTGTTTATCCTTGAATAAACAGGTCAGTTTCTTGTTACCAACCATTGTGTATTATTCAAACTCACCTAATTCAGCTGGCTAGTTGTTATCAAGAGTACTAAAACCCTTTTCAACATGATTCTGACAACTAAGTAGGCTAAATAACTTTAAACTTTAATACATGCTCGGATAGGCCAGTATCGGTCAGTATCGGTATCGGTCAGTATCGGTATCGGATCGGAAATGCAAAAACAATATCGGTATCGGATCGGAATTGCAAAAACCTGGATCGGGACATCCCTAATACATACACACCAGGCTTTCCCCTTACTGTAACTGAATGCGGCGCACTGCCACAGCATTTTTATTACCGCCACACGTAGAAATTAAGGTTGTTGTATTTTTTTTTACTTAAAAACGAATTAGAGTAATATGATATATTGTAGCCCCCAGAAGAAATCACACAAAGTTTTACCTCTCATGAAAACACTTTTGTCTCTGTGAGTCTTCGCTTCCTCATTCTCCCAAAATCACCTTTCAGGCACAGACGGTGCATTTGCAAACATGGGAGAAATTGACATCCAATCCAAACCACACAAACATCTATCGGGTTCAGGTCAGGACTCTGTGCAGGCCAGTCAAGTTCATCCACACCAGACTCTGTCATCCATGTCTTTATGGACCTTGCTTTGTGCACTGGTGCACAGTCATATTAGAAGAGGAAGAGGCCCGCTCCAAACTGTTCCCACAAGGTTGGGAGCATGGAATTGTCCAAAATGTTTTGGTATCCTGGAGCATTCAAAGTTCCTTTCACTGGAACTAAGGTGCCAAGCCCAACTCCTGAAAATCAACCCCACACCATAATTCCTCCTCCACCAAATTTCACACTCGGCACAATGCAGTCCGAAATGTAGCATTCTCCTGGCAACCTCCAAACCCAGACTGGTCCATCAGATTGCCAGATGGAAAAGCGTGATTCATCAGTCCAGAGAAGGCGTCTCCACTGCTCTAGAGTCCAGTGGCGAAGTGCTTTACACCACTGCATCCCACGCTTTGCATTGGACTTGGTATGGCTTAGGTGGAGGCCCGCAGCGGTCCTGACGTGCAAGTCGGTCGTACGACCTGGGTATAGGGGCGAAAGACTAATCGAACCATCCAAGAGCTGGTCCCATCCGAAGTGTCCCCCAGGACAGCAGGCTCAAGGATGCAGTTTCATCTGGTAAAGCGAATGACTAGAGGCCATGAACCCAAAACGATCTCAACCTATTCTCAAACTTTAAATGGGTAAGAGGCCTGGCTCGTTGCAGTGAGCCGAGTGGGACACTTTTGGTAAGCAGAACTGGCGCTGCGGGATGAACCGAACGCCGGGTTAAGGCGCCTGATGCCGACGCTCATCAGACCCCAGAAAAGGTGTTGGTTGATATAGACAGCAGGACGGTGGCCATGGAAGTCGGAACCCGCTAAGGAGTGTGTAACAACCCACCTGCCGAATCAACTAGCCCTGAAAATGGATGGCACTGGAGCGTCGGGCCCATACCTGGCCGTCGCCGGCAGCGAGAGCCGTGAGGGCTACGAGCCCGGGTGGAGCCGCCGCATGTGCAGATCTTGGTGGTAGTAGCCGAAGTGGAAAAGGGTTCCATGTGAACAGCAGTTGAACATGGGTCAGTCGGTCCTAAGGGATGGGCGACTGCCTAAGAAGGGCGGGGCTATGTCCTACGTCGCTCCCGGTCGAACGAAAGGGAGTCGGGTTCAGATCCTCGAACCTGGACAGGCAAAGATCGGCGCCCAGTGCGGTGACGCAAACGATCCCGGAGAAGCTGGCGGTGGCCCTGGGGAGAGTTCTCTTTTCTGTGGGCACCCATTCCAGGGCGCCCTGGAATGGGTTCGTCCCGAGAGAGGGGCTGACTCCCTTTCGTTCGACCGGGGGCGACGTAGGACATAGCCCCGCCCTTCTTAGGCAGTCGCCCATCCCTTAGGACTGACTGACCCATGTTCAACTGCTGTTCACATGGAACCCTTTTCCACTTCGGCCTTCAAAGTTCTCGCTTGGAAAGCGTCGCGGTTGCGGCGACGTCCGGTGAGCTCTCGCTGGCCCTTGAAAATCCAAGGGAGAAGGTGTCAATTTCGCGCCAGGCCGTACCCATATCCGCAGCTGGTCGGCCATGGAAACCCATTCCATGAAGCTCTCTTCGTACTGTACGTGGGCTAATTGGAAAGTCACATGACGTTTTGGAGCTCTGTATCATCTGACAGTGCAGAAAGTCTTTGCACTATGCGCTTCAGCATCCGCTGACCCCTCTCTGTCAGTTTACGTGGCCTACCACTTGGTGACTGACTTGCTGTTGTTCCCAAACTCTTCACTTTTCCCATAATAAAATTGACTTTGGAATATTTAGGAGCGAGGAAATTTCACGACTGGATTTGTTGCACAGGTGGCATCCTATGACAAGTTCCACGCTGGAAATCACTGAGTGAATGTTTGTAGAAAACAGTCTCCATGCCTAAGTGCTTGATTTTCTACACCTGTGTCCGGGCCAAGTGATTAGGACACCTGATTCTCATCATTTGGATGGCTGGCAATATAGTGTGCATTCAGTCATTTCTACACTACACAATCAATACCTCCAAAACATGTTTTTAACCCGGTGACCAATCTGTAAACTCAGGCTCACGAAAACATTTTGCGCAAGTTTGGAAAAAAGGGAAAAAATCATGGACAAGTAGCGCCGTGTTTATTTGTTTGACCCGAGCTTGTTTGTTCCCACTGGAAAGGCCGCAGAGGAAGTCAGGAGTAGGCGGTGGCGCCCAGAGGAGATGCACGCGTGTCTGTTTGTGGTCAGGAGAGTGGATCTGTCAACATGACCGGATCGTGTCAATATTACGCCGCTTGGCAGCTCTGTGGATCTCTGTTTGTTCTCGGCCAGTTGTCCCCACTCTTTGTGCAATTGAGGGTTCCGTGCCAGTACATCTAGAAGCTTCTTGTGAAACTCTAGACCAAGGGGTCGCCAACCTTCACTATCATAAAAGCCATTTTTTGCCCTCTCTTCCACTAAAGAATCTGGAGCCACAAAAACGCTGCTTATGAACTTTTACAAGTTTGAATTTATTTTTATTTTATTTGGCCCTTTTAGAACAACAGAACGGCCAAACAAACCTATCAATTTTGCCCGCGTATCATCCCAAAGAATCGAGTGCTCACATAAAGAATTCCACATTTTGGTGACTCAGTCTGTGGAAAAAAATATATATATACAGTACAGGCCAAAAGTTTGGACACACCTTCTTATTCAATGCTTTTTCTTTATTTTCATGACTATTTACATTGTAGATTGTCACATCAAAACTATGAATGTGGAGTTATGTACTTTTAACAAAAAAAGGTGAAATAACTGAAAACATGTTTTATATTCTAGTTTTTTCAAAATAGCCACACTCTGCTCTGGTTACTGCTTTGCACACTCTTGGCATTCTCTTGATGAGCTTCAAGCACACCTGTGAAGTGAAACCCATTTGTCACGTTTCCTGTTTCAGGTAAATCATATATATATATATATATATATATATATATATATATATATATATATATATATATATATATATATATGTATATATATTAGGGCTGTGAATCTTTGGGTGTCCCACAATTTGATTCAATATCGATTTTTGGGGTCACGATTCGATTCAAAATCGATTTTTTTTTTCAATTCAACACGATTCTCGATTCAAAAACGATTTTTTTCCCGATTCAAAAGTATTGTCTATTCATTCAATACATAGGATTTCAGCAGGATCTACCCCAGTCTGCTGACATGCAAGCAGAGTAGTAGATTTTTGTAAAAAGCTTTTATAATTGTAAAGGACAATGTTTTATCAACTGATTGCAAAAATGTACATTTGTTGTAACTATTAGATGAACCAAAAATATGACTTATTTTATCTTTGTGAAAATATTGGACACAGTGTGTTGTCAAGCTTATGAGATGTGATGCAAGTGTAAGCCACTGTGACACTATTGTTCTTTTTTTTTTTTTTTTTATAAATGTCTAATGATAATGTCAATGAGGGATTTTTAATCACTGCTATGTTGAAATTGTAACTAATATTGATACTGTTGTTGATAATATTCATTTTTGTTTCACTACTTTTGGTTTGTTCTGTGTCGTGTTTGTGTCTCCTCTCAATTGCTCTGTTTATTGCAGTTCTGAGTGTTGCTGGGTCGGGTTTGGTTTTGGAATTGCATTGCATTGTTATGGTATTGCTGTGTATTGTTTTGTTGGATTCATTAATAAATTAAAAAAAAGAATAAATAAATTAAAAATTAAAAATAAATAAATAAATAAATAAATCGATTTTTTTAAAAATGAGAATCGATTCTGAATCGCACAACGTGAGAATCGCGATTCGAATTCGAATCAATCTTTTCCCACACCCCTAATATACATATATATATATATATATATACATATATATATATATATATATATATATATATATATATATATATATATATATACAAACCCCGTTTTCATATGAGTTGGGAAATTGTGTTAGATGTAAATATAAACGGAATACAATGATTTGCAAATCATTTTCAAACCATATTCAGTTGAATATGCTACAAAGACAATATATTTGATGTTCAAACAATAAACCTTTTTTTTTTTTTGCAAATAATCATTAACTTTAGAATTGTTTGGTTTTTTTTTGTTTTGGTTTTTTTTGTCCTGTCCAGCTTCTCAGGCAAATCATATAGTTGATGTGGATGCCCATATCGGCTGTTCAGATTTATTTTACAAAAGAGAAGTGTAGGATACTTCTCTTGTTGCCTTATTTGTATTTGACTTTATTAAATGTATTTATATTATCATTTGGTGCAGCCGGGCCGGAGCAGGAGGGGATAGAAAGAGGAAAAAAAGGAAGACAGAGGGGGAAATTGTGGGGACAAGAGGGGGATTAGACAGAGAGACAAAAACAACAACAGCAAACACAACAACAATAGAGCAACATCAGCAAATACGACATGTACAAATATGATGGTAAGTGATAGCAAATAAGCAGTTAGCGAAAATAAAAAAATAGTACAGAAATGACAATGAGCATTATTACACTACAAATGGAGCAATACAAATACCAATAGAAATAGCGCTATTGATAATGAACAATACCAATAATTTACCTCTATTATCAACAATACAGTTGTTCAAATGCAACAATACATATACGTAATGATAACTTGAGATACGAAAGAATGCAGAAAGATGAAGGGAGAGAAAGAGAAGCAACTTACATTAACCTTGTAGATTGTTATAGTAACAATAGGTTAAGCTTTGTCAGTGTGTCATGTGTTATACCCAGTTTACCCTAAGGCAACAACGTTAATATATGTTTGATTAAACGTGATTATGTGCATGAGTGTACGTATGCATATGTACTTGTATATGTACAGAATGTGTATATGTGTTTGTACATTGAATGTATATGTACAGTATGTGTATATCAATCAATCAATCAATCTTTATTTATATAGCCCTAAATCACAAGTCTCTCAAAGGGCTGCACAAGCCACAACGACATCCTCGGTACAAAGCCCACATATGTATGTTTGTACAGTGAATGTATATGTACAGAGTGTGTATATGTGTTTGTACAGTAAGTGTATATGTACAGTATGTGCATGTGTATGTTTGTATAATGAAGGTGCGTGTGGATGTACGAACTTTGAGTATGTAAATATGTACTGTATTTGTGTATGTATGTGGGAGCGTAGATACCTATGTATGTATGTATGTATGTATGTATGTGAGTATATGTGAATTTGTTTGTACAATACATTTGACTACCAGTGTGCGTGGGAGCCAGAGTACGTCCCCAGCCTCCCCGAGAGCCCAACCCACAAACAGTAGGTGTGGTGCCCAGGGAACCAGGGACCACCGCTCCCACGCAGCCAAGCCGGCCAGCGCTCCGCCCACAAGGGTCAGCAGCAGGCCGCAGACAGACGCACCCGGCAGAGGACAAGGCACGAGAAAAGCAGGGGACAGTCAGACCCCAAGCCAGCAAGAAACTACACCCCACACAGGCAGAAAGGTAAGACGCCCCGCCCGGGGCCCCCAAATACTCCCCGCAACCGGACGGGAAGACCGCCCCCCGCCCCACCGGCAACCGGGCCCCCACGAGCCCACCCCCCACCCCCGGAGAGCGCAGCGAGGCCAGCCCCCGGCCACCCCACCCAAATCGGCCGCCGCAGGACCACCCAGCACGGGGCCACGGGAACCACCCACCCCACCCGCAGGGACCCGAACGATGGAGATGGAACAACCAGCAACCGCCCCGCTGAGTCCCCCCCCTGAGGGAGGGGAAAAATAAAACAATAATACTAATAAAATATATTAAAATATAAATAAACACATTTTAAAAAATGAATTAAAAGAAGATCACAGACATGCTGACACACAAGGTCACTACCCCAGCAACTGGCCAACTCGCAGCACCTCGGAATACCTTGCAGCACCAAGCTACCACAATAGACGCAGGGACTAGACCCAGCAGGCCCCAACCAAGATGGGCACCCGGAAGGGATGGACGGTGGGACCCAGGAGCTCCAGACACGCAGTCCGGATGCAGTAGCCTGAGGCGCCGACCCCCGCCTGACAGGCAGACCCAGAGCGTCCCCCCAGAAATATATATACATACATATATACATATACATACACATATACATGTACACATACACACACATACACATATATACATATACATACACATACTGTACATACACATATGTACACATACACATATATATATACATACATACATACACATACACACATATACATATATATACACAGTTCGTCAGCCCCGACAACCACCACGCGCGCGCGTCGTCACCAGTCACAACATCAGCCACCCCCCTGCACCAGACCCAGCAGCCATGGGCACCCACACCACAAACAAACGGCAGCAGAAACAGCAGCTGCCATACCCCCAGACAGCCAGCACCACCCAATCAAATCAAAGCGATCAAAAAAACTGCGACCGGCAACCACACGCCAACAGGATCACGGAGACCAGCCAGCGCCAGCCCGCCAGTCAGCCCAAACGCCAACATGCAAACAAGAGACACCAACACCCCCCCACCAAAAGACCCCACCACCCCAACCCAAACCCGCACAAACACACCACCGCCCAAACAACCGAGACACATCATTTTAGCATCTGTGATGTCACATACTTCCTTAATAAATGGCCATTACATCATTCCTTATAATTGTTCAGCAACCATTCTAAGTTACGGTTTGGTAATTAACATGGGCAGCTATTGCATCATAGCTTATAGATGTTCAGCAAACATCTAGAAGTTATGATTTGTTAATTAACATGAGCATTGATTGCATCATACCTTATAGCTGTTCAGCCTACCATTCTAAGATACGGTTTGGTAATCAACACGAGCGGCGATTGCATTATACCTTATAGTTGTTGCGCAAGAAACCACGTTATATGACTGAGTCATACGTTGGCCTATGTCATGTTATTTGAATTTGGCGTATTCGGCTGCAAAATTGTCCAAAAAGAAGTTCACGTGCAAGTTTAACAACAAGAAAAAGAGTCAAAGCAGCACTTGTCTGATATTGTATAGTGCTATCTCCAAATTGTCTCCACTCACTTTACATTGGAAAGGCCATATATTTCATATATATATATATATATATATATATATATATATATATGAAATACTTGACTTTGTGAATTCTAGCTGTAAATATACTCCTCCCCTCTTAACCACGCCCCCCGTCCCCACTCGAACCCCCACCCCCCACCTCCCGAAATTGGAGGTCTCAAGGTTGGCAAGTATGCTCTTAACGTATCTCTGGGTTTGACCAAATTTTACAGGAACCAACATTGCACTATGAAAGAAAAGCAGAAAGCACATTTGTTTGATTATTAACAGTGAAAAACTGTAAATGTATTTAGATCAGAAGATACTCCTCACAAGTTCCAATTATAATGAGCAGTCGTTGAATTGCACATATTTATTTACAATATTGTCTTTACAGCCGCCACACCACTCACACACACAGGCCGCATCACCACACAATGTCCTCTTAATTTACTCCATAAATAATTATCATAGCAACAAACTACAAATAAATGCTTTCTTTTAATCAATTTACTTCTATATATATACATATATATATATATATATATATATATATATATATATATATATATATATATATATATATATATATATATATGTATATATATATATATATATATATATATGCAGTTGTGTCCTGTGCAGAAGCGTCTACTCTCCTTCTCCTTTCCTAGCTTTCCTTACGTTCATCCAACCACCAACCAGGGCTCAGCATGTACACATTCACAGCCTCACAGACAGTCGGAAACCGTAGAACTCTAATTAAAACAAAAGTGCTCTGAAGGAGGCAGAAGAACCGTTGGCATGTGGCTCCAGCGGCTCCGGGATGTTGGGCCCCTGCTCCAGACTGTACAGGTGGTGCACTGAGACAAGGGTGGAGGGTACAGGTGGTGCACTGAGGCAAGGGTGGAGGGTACAGGTGGCCACAGAGAAGCACTTAATAGCTCCCAAGCGTCAACACAAGTGACACAGATTCAACGGTGCCATCTCGTTGGGCTTGAACTCAGGAGCCTTGTGACCGAACACACACACACACACACACACACACACACACACACACACACACACACACACACACACACAGCCAAGTGTTATAACACAGGCCGGGGAGTACCTGTTGCCTTTTGCTTTCCCAATCTTTGCTTTGGAGTGCTGCCAAGTGTCGTTCACCTGAAATGTGTGTAGGGATGAACTCAAAACAAGTGTCATGTGTTGGTGTTGTACGCACACACTCGTCAATATGTCCTTTTTTGTGTGTGAGAGTGTGTGTTTGTTTATTCCGGGTCCTAATTATCATCACGCTTCTCTCCCACTTCATTAGGTACACCTGCACAATCCAGCCGGGGTCTGCAACATCGCCGGAGACTGCAAGTTTGCCACTTTAAATCAATCAATCAATCAATGTTTATTTATATAGCCCTAAATTACTAGTGTCTCAAAGGGCTGCACAAGCCACAACGACATCTGCGGTACAGAGCCCACATAAGCGCAAGGAAAAACTCACAACCCAGTGGGATGTCAATGTGAATGACGATGAGAAACCTTGGAGAGGACCGCAGATGTGTGTGACCCCCCCCTCCCCACCCCCCAGCCCCCCACCCCACCCCCTCTTGGGGAGACCGGATGCAATGGACGTCGGGTGGGTCTAGCCAGAGGTGGGTAGAGTAGCCAGAAATTGTACTCAAGTAAGAGTACTGTTACTTTAGAGATGTATTACTCAAGCAAAAGTAAGGAGTAGTCACCCAAAAAGTAAAAAGTATGTTGTGAAAAAACTACTCAAGTACTAAGTAACTGATGAGTAACTTGTTCGTTTAATGATGACGGCAACAAATAATGCACAAAAACATAAAAATAGCAATGAGCAAATTCAGAGCCAGGAATATCTCTTAAGCAACTAAAACAATAATATATATTAAATAATAATACATTAACATAAAAAAATGAAGGCAAATTGAGCCACAATAACTTAACAGCACCATAGGCTCAGTAGGCAGAGATTACAAAGGAAAATAACAAGTTAACCTTTACGCAAACCATAAACTGATAGGTGTGGGCTGCACCTGGGAACACGCTGTGCACTTCTGATTGGTGTTTCTATGCATACGTGTGTGTGTGTGTGTGTGTGTGTGTGTGTGTGTGTGTGTGTGTGTGTGTGTGTGTGTGTGTGTGTGAGTGTGTGTGCGACTGTGCGTGTGTGTGTGTGTGTGTCTATGAGGCTGCGGTGCGTTCATAAATGTCCCCACACGATGTGCATTTGACAGCGATTCATAGCAGGGAAGCAAACATCAGCCTACGGTGACAGCCAAAATATCTACTAACGTTACTTACCGCCATGTGCTTCCTCAAATTTGACGTTGAGTTCATGTAAGCTTAAGCTTCTTGTTGTTTGCCGCTGAAACTTTATGTGCAGTTAATCATGTGACCGCCTGGCTCTGTTTGATTGGTGAAACGGAGTCAAACGTCACCAGTGACTGCATTTGATTGGTGAAACGGAGTCAAACGTCACCAGTGACTGTATTTGATTGGTGAAACGCAGGCATGTGATAGATCCTACTTTGAAGGTCTGTCTGACAAACTAAAACAAACAAAGCGTGCATTAACAGATGCATAAAAATCAGTCGCGAGTAGCGAGCTGAATGTAGATAAATGGACGCAGTAAAAGTAGCGTTTCTTCTCTATAAATATATTCAAGTAAAAGTAAAAGTATGTTGCATTAAAAGTACTCTTAGAAGTACAATTTATCCCAAAAGTTACTCAAGTAGATGTAACGGAGTAAATGTAACGCTTTACTACCCACCTCTGGGTCTAGCATAATATTGTGAAAGTCCAGTACATAGTGGATCTAACATAATAGTGAGAGTCCAGTCCGTAGTGGGGGGGGGGGAGTTTTTTTTTTTTTTTTTTTTTTTTTTTTTTTTTGGGTCATAAAGAAATACAATCATGTGTGCTTACGGACTGTATCCCTTGCAGACTGTATTGATATATATTGATATATAATGTAGGAACCAGAATATTAATAACAGAAAGAAACAACCCTTTTGTGTGAATGAGTGTAAATGGGGGAGGGAGGTTTTTTTGGGTTAGTGCACTAATTGTAAGTTTATTTTGTGTTTTTTATGTTGATTTAATTAAAAAAAATTAAAAAATTAAAAAAAAAATAATAATTTTATTTTTTTATTTCTTGTGCGGCCCAGTACCAATCGATCCACGGACCGGTACCGGGCCGCGGCCCGGTGGTTGGGGTAGGGCAGTGGTTCTCAAATGGGGGTAAGCGTACCCCTGGGGGTACTTGAAGGACATAGCCGTCTATTAAATAATGGGCATTTTAGGAGTGTTTGGCGCCATCCAGTGGTAATTTGAAAGGTGACATAATTACGCACACACCTGCGTACAAACAAGAGTAAATTAGACACGGAGAGATGAATAAAACATACATTTATACATTTAAAAATGAGATTAACCCCAGGCAGACATAATAGTCTACAATGTTATCATTAATGACACATTTTCAGTCAATATAAAACCTCTTTTGAAATCACACGGTCAATGCATAATATGGATAAATGTCGCCCTCTAGTGTCTATATAGTGAAACTGAAATACAGTTTGGTAATTGGGAAATATTTAAAGTCAGAACAACAAAAATGAATCAGAATGACAAATGAATGTAGAAAACAAACACAGGCAAACAGGCACATACTTTGGTACATTTAGAAATGAATGTACCGTATTTTTCGGACTATAAGTCGCAGTTTTTTTCATAGTTTGGCAGGGCTCCAGTGCGACTTACATATGTTTTTTTCCTTTTTTATTGTGCATTTTCGGCAGGTGCGACTTATACTCCGGTGCGACTTATACTCCGAAAAATCATTTTAAAAGCTGTTTATAATATTTTGCTGTTTATAATATTTTGCTGTTAAAACAGTATTTAAATTGTACACTGCATCTCATTAGAATTTAATGTTTACATTATATTATATTCTATTTTTATTATTATATTATATTATATTATATTATTTTATTTTATATTATATGATATAATATATAATATATTATATTAAATTATTATATTTACATTATATTGCATTGAAATGTGAAAAGAAAACAAGTATTTGTATGTAATGGAAGTGCACTACACAATGAAAGTTGTTTTATTTACATTATAGCTACATTATAATATATTTTAAAAAGTGAATCTTTTTTGAGAGCTGCTTGTGATGTGTTGTTTACATTTTAACTACAGTTAGATGAAGATAAAACATTATATATATATATATATATATATATATATATATATATATATATATATATATATATATATATATATATATATATATATACAGTGTTGGGTTAGTTACTGAAAACCAGTAACTAGTTACAGTTACTAGTTACTTTATTTCAAAAGTAACTCAGTTACTAACTCAGTTACTTACACCAAAAAGTAATGCGTTACTGTGAAAAGTAACTATTTAGTTACTTATTTTTTTCTCCTTTTTTTTAAGGCTCCCATTAATGCCCTTTTAGCCTTTGTTTCAGTACTGTTATTGCACTGGAGAATAATACAATGTGTTGATCAACTTGACATGCATTTGCATCACTGAACTCTGCTAAGCAATGTGGTCTACATACAACACACAAAGACAAAGATATGTTTCAAAGGGCCAATTTATTTCAGGCCACAACAAATTGACAAAACTATTTGAAATAGCTGCAACATAACATACATAAGTAACAAACCGCATAATAACAACATAGCTGTAAAGCTGGCTTCACCCAAGGAAGGCACACATGACATACACAAAGTCTAATCAGGCATTTTTTCTCTCTCAAGGAATTGTGAAATAAAATGTATTCAGGAGATCAACACTGTAGTGAAGCCCAGAAGACTCTACACATTTCCCCAGTTTTAGTTTAGAGAAAATGAAAGATTGGCCTGGCCCACTAGCATCCCTCTTTATGTTTGTGAACTTTATAGTCTATACATTTAGAGTGATGTGATAATCAAACACTCTAGAAGTCTAGAATGAAATAGTATATAAGAGAATTGACAGTGTGTACCTTCAATGATGAGCAGAGGCAGAGTTTGGAGTGTTTTCTTTAGCTCGCTTTCCATGCTTATGTACTCACTGTCCAGGTACTTGGAACATGTTTTCTGTGCCATTTGTTGTTTGACGCCGGTATCATGCTATTTAGCTGCCAGAAAACGGGTGACTCCACTGTAGAAATAGCCTGCATGTCTTCTAGCACATACGCTGCAATGGCTCTATCAATGTTGTCCTGGCTAGCATTGCCTCCGTTAAAATCCTTAGGTGGAGGTGAAGTGGCATCGGAGTCTGTGTGTCTCTTTACTAGCTTCGTCAAAGCATGTTGCTTATGTGGCGTGGCGAAGTTGGGAGAGTGGCCGTGCCAGCAATCTGAGGGTTACTGGTTCAATCCCCACCTTCTACCATCCTAGTCACGTCCGTTGTGTCCTTGAGCAAGACACTTCAACCTTGCTCCTGATGGGTCCTGGTTAGTGCCTTGCATGGCAGCTCCCGCCATCAGTGTGTGAATGTGTGTGTGAATGGGTGAATGTGGAAATAGTGTCAAAGCGCTTTGAGTTCCTGAAAAAGGTAGAAAAGCTATACAAGTATAACCCATTTACCATTTATGTAGCTGTTTCAGCAGATTTGAATTGCTGTTTTGGGCAGTATTCCCGGGTGCGGTCACTGTTGCTACTCAATGCTCCCCTCACCTCCCAGGGGGTGATCAAGGGTGATGGGTCAAATGCAGAGAATAATTTCACCACACCTAGTGTGTGTGTGACAATCATTGTCACTTTAACTTTAAGTAGATGGGATCTTTGATCCAAGACACAACTTACATTTAACTAAAATGTTATTTTCTTTGGGACGGCGTGGCGCAGTGGAAGATTGGCCGTGCGCGACCCGAGGGTCCCTGGTTCAATCCCCACCTAGTACCAACCTCGTCATGTCCGTTGTGTCCTGAGCAAGACACTTCACCCTTGCTCCTGATGGGTGCTGGTTAGCGCCTTGCATGGCAGCTCCCTCCATCAGTGTGTGAATGTGTGTGTGAATGGGTAAATGTGGAAGTAGTGTCAAAGCGCTTTGAGTACCTTGAAGGTAGAAAAGCGCTATACAAGTACAACCCATTTATCATTTATCATTTATTTGTGCTCGACAAAAGAAAAGTAGTGACAATGTATCCATGTTAAGAACCTCGACTTCTGGCTTCGCCATGATGTCTTTTTAGTTGTTATGAGAGTAGCGTGTGTGTGTGTGTGTGGCCCTTTAAGAAATGACAGCATGTGAGGTGAGTGACGTCAGTGAGTGAGTGGGCGAGAGAGGTGAGGGAGCGCAACAGTGGATGCGTGCAGGTGCTCTAGCTTGGTGGATGGCTACGTGCAAGACACCAATAAAGTCACAAAATTGCAACAAACCGCCGGCCTCGTCATTCACCCTCGAGTCCGGAGCTGTAAAGACCCACTGCCGGGTAAAGTGAAGGGTGTTAGCCCCGAAGTACATAGGCCCTGGAGGAACGTCTCCCCTGCGCTCCGCTCCTCGGTCGAGGAAAGCACGCCTTTTCTTTACTTAGTAACGCGTTAGTCCCAACACTGTATATATATATATATATATATATATATATATATATGTATATATATATATATATATATATATTCTGCAGGAAAATAAAAATGACACAAACCTTCCCAATTGTTAGAAATCCCACTTTGTATGTTTTACATGTTATACCGTTTTGTCCTACTAATTTCAGCGATCTTTGAACTCATCGTAGTTTGTACAACTTTCTCAGACGCTGCCACAGAAAGACGTGTTTTATGCCACTCTTTCTTTGTCTCATTTTGTCCACCAAATGTTTTATGCTGTGCGTGAATGCACAAAGGTGAGCTTTGTTGATAATACTGGAGTGCTTATGTGGGGGCGGCGTGGCTTGGTTGGTACAGCGACTGTGCCAGCAACTTGAGGGTTGCAGGTTCAATCCCCGCTTCTGCCATCCTAGTCACTGCTGCTGTGTCCTTGGGCAAGACACTTTACCCACCTGCTCCCAGTGCCCACCCACACGAGTTTAAATGTAACTTAGATACCGGGTTTCACTATGTAAAGCGCTTTGAGTCACTCGAGAAAAGCGCTATGTAAATATAATTCACAAATTCACTTATCAGGCATATTTGGTCAATCCATGACTGCAAGCTAATCAATGCTAACATGCTATTTAGGCTGGCAGAATGTACATACTGCATCATTATGCCTCGCTTGTAGGTATATTTGAGCTCATTTAATTTCCTTTACTTATGTCCTCTGTGTATTTAATTTATATTTGCATGTCTCATGACACATTATCGGTATGTAATATTGGCTGCATTTCACATAGTTGTTTGTGTGCCATGTTGTTCCAGACCACAGCAAACGTTACCCAGCTTGCAAAGATTATATAAATCCATTAAAAGAAGACAACCTGCATTTCCTTTAACTTGGACACACACATCTATACCTTTGGCCGTTCTGAGACAGTAATGTCCAGAAGTTATCTCATCCTGTGGGAAGCCTCTGTTTTACTAATGTTTTCCAATGTTGCAAAAATGTGTAGAATACAAATTTAAATACAACATTTCTGTCAACGAAGATTTGCGTCAGCCTTTGATAGCAGGCCATTATAGCTAATATAGACACTTACATCATGTGTTGCCTTCAGTCATACCAAACACTATAAAAATGGGACCCATTACCTCCCTGGGTTGGAATTGGGGGTTAAATCACCAAAATGATTCTCGAGCGCGGCCATCGCTGCTGCTCACTGCTCCCCTCACCTCCCAGGGGGTGGAACAAGGGGATGGGTCAAATGCACAGGGTAATTTCGCCACACCTAGTGTGTGTGTGACTATCAGTGGTACTTTATTATTATTTATTATTATTATTATAACACTTATATAGGGTTATAATAATAATAAATAATAATAAATAGGGCTTTACATTTTTTGCGGCTCCAGACATATTTTAATTTTTTTTAATTTTTGATCCAATATGGTTCTTTCAACATTTTGGTTTGCCGACCCCTGGCCTATACAAAGAATAAATAACAATAGTAAATTGTTTGCCATGTTTTGGTTAGCAGTGTGTGTCTATACCACTGCAAAGTCAAATCATCGTTGCTATAAACAGTTGTGTTCCAAATAATGGCAGTCCCACATCACTAGCAAGATAAATCACAGTTTTTGTTACAATTTCAACTTCTACACTGCAAGTAAGTTTTTGGAAGGTTTAGAAAAGGTATAGAAAACCAACAGACCCAGCAGGCAAGACGTGCATGCTGCTGATTGTTGGCCCTGCGATGAGGTGGCGACTTGTCCAGGGTGTACCCCGCCTTCCGCCCGAATGCAGCTGAGATAGGCTCCAGCACCCCCCGTGACCCCAAAAGGGACAAGCGGTAGAAAATGGATGCATGGATTGATTCTGTCATGTCTTTTGATTATGTTTTTGTCTGGCCATGTGCTGTTTGGTTTTTGGACTCTTTTTGGTACCTGCTTTTTCACTCCCTTGTTTTGTCACCGTAGCAACCATTAGTTTCACCTGTTCCACGTTTGGACTCACACACCTGACGCTAATCAAGACACTATTATTTAAGCTTGTAGTTGCCAGGCAGTCGGCCTGGCGACATTATCTGATACTACCCTTGTTATCCCTACGATCACGTTTCCATGCCATTGTTCCAAGTAAGTTTTGTTTATTCATGTCACGTTTAGCAGTTCTTTTGTTTCATGTCCTTAGTCTTCGTTAAGTGTAAGTTTTTGTTCATAGCCAAGTTTTATCTCCGCCTTGTGCGCACTTTTTGTTCACTCTTTTTATGGTCAGAATAAATATGTATTTACCTTCACGCCATGTCCACTCCAACTTCTCTTGCGAAACCCCCCCCCCCCCCAAAAAAAACCCCAAAGTCCACGTCTTGACAGATTCTAAGGAAAGTTGAATCTGCAAGCCTTTCTGAGTTTCTACAGTACACTCGAGTTTTGTAAAGAAATGTCAACACTGCTATTTTTGTTTTTGTTTTATATTTCTTGACTTTCTGTAAAATATTATCAAATTCAATTACTTTTTTCCAATTTTCTGGCTTTGAAATAGAATGTGCAGTGTCCCCTAGTCATACTTGCCAACCTTGAGACCTCCGATTTCGGGAGGTGGGGGGCGTGGTCGGGGGTGGGACTGGGGCGTGGTTGTGGGCGGGGGCGTGGTTAGGAGGGGAGGTGTATATTGACAGCTAGAATTCACCAAGTCAAGTATTTCATATATATATATATATACATATATATATATATATATATATATATATATATATATATATATATATATATATATATATATATATATATATATATCTACATACTGAAAATATGCAAACAACACTGTGTTTAGATAATTGATACTTCAAACTTGCATAAATAAATCTTAAAGAATATAACATAACTTGGCTTCTGAGAGCTTCAAAATGTAATGAATAAAATGCTAAAGTTGTTGATAAACAAGCAATTATTTTAATAATTAAATATGGTCATTTTAAATTAATTATTATGATCATTTAAAATTAATTATTTCATATATGTTTATTTTAATGTATAATTCTATGGCTGGATGTAATAAGGAGTCAGAAAAAATACAAATAAAAACACAATTAATTTTGATGTTTTTAGCAAAATATAGAAAAAATCGATTTAGTTTTTTTTGTAACAAATATATTTATTTTTAGGTAAGATAAACATAATAATATAATTTATCTCTAGTCTGGATGATTTAGTTCTTGTCACCCTGTTGTCTTCCTGTCATAAGGCTGTCCTCACTCAGGTACGCATGGAGCTGGAGGGGGCGTGGCCTCCAGCTCCGGCTGAAAATCGGGAGATTTTCGGGAGAATATTTGTCCCGGGAGGTTTTCGGGAGAGGCGCTGAATTTCGGTAGTCTCCCGGAATATTCGGGAGGGTTGGCAAGTATGCCTAGTGATGGGTACGGCAACACCGATGCATCGGCGCATGCGTCGAGCTCATAGAACAAAACCCTGTGTCGGTGCGCATACTGCCTTTAGAAAGTCACGTGACCGATCAGGAGACTGTTTCGGTCACGTGACCGATACGCGAACTGCGTCGCACTGACGCCTCCTCTGTGCCCTAAAATTTAATACGTTGGAAAAACTGGGTTTTTTTTTTAATAAAAATGTGTAAAAAATAAAAATTCCCAGTCCACAAGCATTCTCATTCATAACACGTTCTCTTAGATGTCCATGTTATGATACATGTTCACATTATTTATTGACTATATATCTAAAAAAGTTAAAAATATATTTGTATTTAAATCAAGATATAAAATAATCCTAAATGAAATACAACGACTTGGTTTATATTATTGTATATACTAGGTCGGGGGTCGGCAACCTCTTTAGCGCCGCCCTATAGTGGCTCTCTGGAGCTTTTTCAAAAATGTATGAAAAATGGAAAAAGATGAGGGGGAAAAATGCTTGTTTTTGTTTTAGTATGTTTTCTGTAGGAGGACAAACATGACACAAACCTCCCTAATTGTTATAAATCACACTGTTTATATTAAACATGCTTCACTGGTTCGAGTATTTGGCGAGCGCCGTTTTGTCCTACTAATTTTGGCGGTCCTTGAACTCACCTTAGTTTGTTTACATATATAACTTTCTCCGACTTCCTAGGACGTGTTTTATCCTTTTACTGTGTCATTTTGTCCACAGAACTTTTAACTTTGTGCATGAATGCACAAAGGTGAGTTTTGTCGATGTTATTGACATGTGTAGAGTGCTAATCAGACATATTTGGTCACTGCATGACTGCAAGCTAATCGATGCTAACATGCTATTTAGGCTAGCGATATGTACATATTACATCATTATGCCTCATTTGTAGCTACATTTGAGGTCATTTAGTTTCCTTTAAGTCCTCTTAATTCAATGTGTATCTCATGACACACTATCTGTATGTAATATGGCTTTTAATTTTTTTTGTGTGTTTTTGTATTTTTGGTCCAATATGGCTCTTTCAACATTTTGGGTTGCCGACCCCTGCCCTAGGTCATAAAATCAGTGTCAGTTGATGCCTGTAGGGATTTTTAACGTCCAGCAGATGTCAGTATTTAGTATCAATACGGTTTTGCAATGTGTCCAAACGCTTCATAAAGCCTCATCAACCCATCACTAGTGTCCTCAATGCATTTGTGTTCATTAAAATACAATTTCTTTGAAGAGTTTTGAGGTCTACTCACCTTTTTAAACACACTGCTATCATTATGAACATAAATGTAGTTATTGTTGTACACGTTTAGCTTCTGCAACGGTATGCTAGCAGGCTGATATGTGGTTGCCTAGCAACGCCGCCTTTCAGACGTTGAGGGTTCAGTTGAAGCATTAAAAAAATAAATAATAATAATAAAAACAATCCCACGTTAAAAACATCACAAACCGAGGCGAAGTTAGTTCCAAGTGGGATATTTCAACACCCCGGCCAGGGAACGTTTGTCTCCGACAGGCGGATGTGAGGCTGTGCCGACTCGCGGGTTTAAGGGACCGTCAACAAATTGTGGTCAGTGGCTCATAGAGAACATTTCAATCGTCAATGGCTTTTTAGTCACGTGACTTAAAAAACAAAAAAAATACACGTTTCGTTTTTTTTCCTTCATCATTACTATACTTGGCTCACTTGTTGGTTTTCCAAGGTTATCTATTTTTTTTTTTTTTAATATTACAAAATTCACATTGCCTTTATAGTCGTCCTCGTCCACTAAACAACGATTGTTGTTCCCACATGTTAGGCGTTAGGACCCGGATGCTCGCCATGATCACGGACACCGGTTGATGACACGGCCCACTCGCCCGCATCTTCTCACCTGACCAGGGACCTCCACGCACACTCGCGGTACACCCCGCCCCTTCCGCGCACCTCCTCTCCACGGTAACCCCGACAATAGAGGCGTTTGTTCGGCTCTCCGTGGCTGCCGCCTGCCTCAGCCATGAGCCAGAGGTTCACCGTCTCCAAGAGCGACAGCGACCGGCTGCCCGCGGACGTCCAGGGGGAGGTGAACGAGCTCTTCGAGGGCGACGAGCCTCGGAGCGGCGTGGCTCAGGAGGAAGGCGACGCTGCCCCGTCTCGAGAAGCAGCCACCTCGGCATCAACGTTGACACCCACTGTGGTGCAGCTGAAAGGTAGGAGACGACACACACACACACACACACACACACACGCACACACACTGTATTTGTTACCTTCTTGAGACGTCCGAAAAATGCCTACCTCTTTAGGACCACCCTTTCTAGATATATAAAGATTAGTATTTACAACATTAATAATACATAAAAACTATGCAAATATAAAAAAAGGTAAGCCTTTCAGTTATTTATTTATTTTTATTTTTGTATTATTAATTTGGGCAAAAGGGGGCACATTTTAATTTCTGACACACACTTGTTATTACATACGTTGGCCAGAGGGGGAGCACTTCAAATTTTTACACATACTTGTTATTTCATATGTTGACCAGAGGGGGAGCACTTTTAAAAGCGAGACAAGGTCAATTTGAAAAATTAATGGATGGATGGATGGGTTTTCCGTGTTGAGACCATAATTTCGGTCCTAACTTGTTCACCGGTCCTCGTATGCAAGGTACTTTTCCTTGTCTCAAGAAGGATAGAAATACAAGAAAACACACACTTGTATTTGTTACCTTCTTGAGACCTCCGAATAATGCCTACCTCTTTAGGACCACCCTTTCTAGATATATAAAGATTTGTATTCACAACATTAATAATATAATATACAAACTATGCAAATATAAAAAAGGTAAGCCTTTCAGTTATTTTTGTATTTAATTTAATTTTTTGTTTGTAATTGTTTTTTAATCTCCATTATTTACTTCAAGTTATTACAGTATGTCTCTATATACATATTTATTTAATTGTTTTAATTAATTTGGGCAAAACACCCTTTTGCCCACATTTCAATTTCTGACACACACTTGTTTTTACATATGTTGGCCAGAGGGGGAGCACTTCAAATTTTTACACACACTTGTTATTTCATATGTTGACCAGAGGGGGAGGACTTTTAAAAGCGACATCATTTGAAAAATCCCTCCTTTTTGGGACCACTCTGTTTGATAGATTTCACCACCAGGGGTCCAAATGAGACATTCTCTATTAGATGCAATGGTTTTCCGTATTGGCTCCAGCACCCCCCGCGACCCTGAAAGGGACAAGTGGTAGAAAATGGATGGATGCATGGGTTTTCTGTATTCGGACCATGATTTCGGTCCTAACTTGTTCACCGGTCCTTGTATGCAAGGTACTTTTCCTTGTTGATGTCTCAAGAAGGGTAGAAATACAAGAATACAAACACACACACACACACACACACACACACGCACACGCACACACTCTTGTATTTGTTACCTTCTTGAGACCTCCAAAAAATGCCTACCTCTTTAGGACCACCTTTTCTAGATATATAAAAATGTGTATTCACAACATCAATAACATATACATACTATGCAAATATAAAAAAGCTTGTTGTGAAAAATGAGTTGGAATTTCACAAGAAAAAAGTCACAATTTCATAAGAAAAACTTTGAATTTTGGCAGTATTATAATAAAAGTCGTCATTTTACTCAACGCAAGTCAAAATTTTACAAGAAAAACTAAACGTTTGTGCAATATTATGATAAAAGTTGGAATTCTACTCAATAACAGTCGCAATTTTAATCGACGAAAGTCACAATTTTATAAGAAAACTTACAAATTTTGGCAATATTATAATAATAATCGGAATTTTACTTGGCAAAATGATGACAAGTCATAATTTTACTCAAAGAATTTCACTATTTTACAAGAACAACAAAACAATTGGAAATATTACGATAAAAGTCAGAATTTTATATGACAAATGTCACCAATTTGCATTAAAAAGTAATAATTTTACATAAAAAAGTAGTAATTTTACGAGAAAATATTGCAATATTACAGAAACAGAAATAATATGAGAATTTGCTCCCAATTTTATAAGAAAAAAGTCGACACATTGTGAGAAAAAGATTGCTTTTAGTTAATTTTTTATTTATTTAAATTTTTTGTTTGCAATTGGTTTTTAATCTTCATTATTTACTTCAAGTTATTACAGTATGTCTCTGTATACATATTTATTAAATTTTTTTTAAATTAATTTTGGCCAAAAGGGGCGCATTTAAATTTCTTACACACACTTGTTTTTTCATATGTTGGCCAGAAGGGGAGCACTTCAAATTTGTACACACACTTGTTATTTCATATGTTGACCAGAGGGGGAACACTTTTAAAAGTGACACACAGTCAATTTGAAAAATCCCTCATTTTGATAGATTTCACCACCAGGGGTGCAAATGAGACATTCTCTATTAGATGCAATGGTTTTCCCTATTGGGACCCTGATTTATGTCCTAACTTGTTCAGACCTCCTCATATGGAAGGTACTTTTCCTTGTTCATGTCTCAAGAAGGGTATAAATACAAGAACACACACACACACACACACACACACACACACACACACACACACACACACACACACACACACACACACACACACACACACACACACTTTATTTCATTTCTTCCTTAGCCACATGCTACATGCTTGCAGATGTGTGACTTGAATGGTCAAAATTGCTGTCATTATTTTGTGTGCTGCATTTCCTGCGCCTCCCAGAAACAATAGCATCAATGTTTTGTTTCCTATCACCCATGTTTGTTTTAGTGGCAGTACATTTGCTTATAATATTTGCCTTCATTTAGCACACGCTTGGTTTTAGTGGAGTACATAATATAATCTTTGGGAACCTAACGATTAGATTTCTCTAGGGCAAGGGGTCAGCAAATACATTTTTCCCATCATCCCTTGTAATGGATTTAAATGGGTGTCATTTCTATTTTTTTAATTTTTATGTTGATTGGAAGTTATTTTTAATAATATCCACAAAGTTCAATGAGCAGGTTGTGTTATGTGTGACCATGTTTTTTTTGTTTTTTTGTTTCTGCACCGTGACTAGGGAAGGTTGTTTGGTTTGGGTCATATAAGTAAATTCTGTGCTTCAGTGACCTGAACGTACAATTAAAGGCAGAGTTACTTGCGTTGGCCACCAGATGGCAACAAAACGGCAGCAAACAGACCACTGGATATTTATGTGATATGGATACATGCTCCTGATCAAGTTTTTTATTGAACTAGGGTGGGGGGTTAGCAACCCGCGGCTCTTTAGTGTCGCCCAAGTGGCTCCCTGGAACATTTTCAAAAAAGGATTGAAAATGGAAAAAGAGGGGGAAAATATTTTTTTGTTTTAGTATGTTTTTTGTTTGAGGACATGACACAACCGTTTGTGTGTGTGTATGCTTCACTGATGAGACTATTTGGTGAACATCGTTTTGTCCTACTAATTTGGGCAGTTCTTGAACTCACCATAGTGTGGACTGTGACACAACAGTTTGTTGACATGTTAAAAATTTTCCACTCCTTTGTCTCATTTTGTCCACCAAAAGTTTTGTGCTGTGCGTGAATGCACAAAGGTGCGCTTGGTTGATGTCATTGACTTGTTGGCGTGCTAATCAGGCATATTTGGCATATCAGGCATGACTGCAAGCTAACCAAGGCTAACATGCTATTTAGGCTAGCTGTATGTACATACTGCATCATTATGCCTCATTTGTTGGTATATTTGAACTCATTTATCCTCTTTGTATATAATTTAGTTGTGCATGTCTCATGACACATTATCTGTATGTAATATTGGCTGCATTTCAGATAGTTGTTTGTGTGCCATGTTGTTCCAGACCACAGCAAACATTACCTAGCTTGCCAAAGATTGAAATAAATCCATTAGGAGACAGCCTTTAACATGGACACACACATCTATACCTATGGCCATTAAAAGCCAGTAATTTCCAGGAGTTATCTCACCTTCTGAGTAGCGTCTCATTTACTAATGGTTTCTAATGTTGTAAAAATGTGTAGAATAAATATTATATTTCAACATTTCTGTCAACGAAGATTTGCTTCGGCCTGCGACACATAGTCATTTTGATAGTAGGCTATTATAGCTAATATAGACATTTACTTTATTTGTTGCCTTTGTCATGTCTGTATTATCATGTTTTGTTTTAAGTCATGTTTTGTTTAGTTTCTGTCTTTTCACTCCCTTGTCTGGTCACCATAGCAACCATTAGTTTTCACCTGTCACGTCACGCACCTGTTTCACGTTTTGAGTCACGCACCTGCTTTCACTAATCATGTCCATAGTATTTAAGTTCATTAATTTTCTGTTGTTCGGGCTGACGACCTCACACCCCATATATGCTTCTGCACACCCTTATGATCCTTGCTGCTCTTTTTTCATGCCGGTTCCATGCCAAGTAAGTTTTTGTTTATCAAGCCACAGTTAATGTTTTTGTTTAATTGTTCATAGTTTATTCTCCGCCACTGTGCGCGCTTTTTGTTTGATCCTTTTTTTTGTATTTATAGTTAGTTCTAGTGTTTCAATAAAAAAATGTACCTTCATTCCCGTCTCGCCCGTGCCAACTTTCCGTTGCATCCCGGAAAAGCAAACTCCAAAGACCAAGTCTTGACAGAAGTTCGTCAGCAGACCCGCTTTTCCGCACGTAAGTTGGCCAATTTGGACAATTTGGAAGAGGCTTCTTGGGAGGTGCTGCGCGCCATGGAGGCAGAGACGCTGCGCTTTTCCCCCAGGGAGCGCAGGCGGGGGATGATGTGGGGGAATGGAGGCAAGTTGGTGCCGATCGGTACGTCACCTCAGCCACGGAAGCGCCGCCAAAGGCGAGGGACGCCAGGAAAGACTTCCGCGAGCCAGCAGGACACGCCGCTCCCACAAGCCCCGCCCCCTCTGGGCGGAAGCAAGCAACAGTCTGCCCGGCTTCCCCAGGATGACATCACAGCCCAGGATTTTTTTTTTCAACTCTTTTTCTTTTGAACACCCGCCTCCAACAAAAGACACTAATGGCATGACTTTGATAAATCATTATCAAAACATGTTTTTAGAGATCAGGTCTAATCAATCCAAGCCACGTCCCATATTTCATGCCCCGCCCCCCAAGACTCATGCCCCGCCCCCCAAGACTCAAGTCCCGCCTCCGTCACAATTTTTTTCTTTTTTTCCGCCCACACAACCCCAGGTGGGGGATAAAAAAACAAAACAATTTGGACAATTTAATGGGGAAGTTTCTGCCCTCCTCCGCCCACCCCTACAGAGAGTTCCAGACCGCAGGGAGCGCGTCTGGTATCCGCCCCTTGAGGGGGGGGCTGGGGTCGGGAGCTGTGTTGGTGGGGTGGCTCGGCATCACCATGCCAAGCAGAGGTGGGACCAAGTCATTGTTTTGCAAGTCACAAGTAAGTCTCAAGTCTTTGCCCTCAAGTCCGAGTCAAGTCCCGAGTCAAGACAGGCAAGCCCCGAGTCAAGTCCAAAGTCAAGACTGGAAAGTCTCAAGTCAAGTCCTAAGTCCTGCATTTTGAGTTTCGAGTCCTTTCAAGTCCTTTTAACCACAGACTAATATATTAACACAGATTGTGTATGCTTTTCAAACGCTGTATTTATTTATTAAAACAAGTGCATTTTAAATTGCAGGAAAGAAAATTGTGCTGACATTGCACTTTATAATAGCACTATTAACCAGTCATTTTAAACATTAACTCATTCCTTTACAGAACAAACACATTGAAAAATAAAGTGCAAATGTACTTATTTGTACAAAAGTGTTAACATTGAAAAAACATGACATATACGTGAACATAACAAAAAAGTTGTACTTTTTATATGTCAGGGCCCTATGCTGCATTGCATTTGCAAAAGACCAAATTAGCCAAGAGTCTGTCAGTCATTTGTGCACGATGGGGGCGTAGTATGATGCCACCATGGCTGAAAACTCGCTCCACTGGAGCACTGGAGGCAGGCACTGCCAAGACTCTCATGGCCACTCGGAACAGTGAAGGAAGAGTCTTCATGTTCAATGCCCAGAACAAAAGGGGGGAGAGAGTTGTTTTGGGTTGGTGCACTACTTGTAAGTGTATCTTGTGTTTTTTATGTTGATTTAATTAAAAAAAGAAAAAAAAAAAAATTATTTCTTGTGCGGCCCGATACCAATCGATCCACGGACCAGTACCGGGCCGTGGCCCGGTGGTTGGGGACCACTGAGGTAAACAACCAACAGTATGTCAGAAAGCTAGCTAAAACGGTACACATATTCATAATATAGTATACATTTTAACTGACCTTTATTTTACTATTTTTGTCTTTTTTTTAGGTGGCTAAAATACGCGGTGCTGCTGACCGCCGTCTAACGTTACGTGTGATATATTGACTAACGTAACCCTGCTTAAAAAAAAATCACTGAACAAAAAGTATGAATAAGGTAGTGAACTGCAACAGATTCCCGTGTTTGCAATAACGTTATAACGTTAACAGTGAGTTTACAGCCTGACTGATTTAACTACACACCAAATAAAAGTCACGTTACTTAGCCAATAAACGTTATCTTACATTCAAAACTTACCGTTCTTTGTGCAACTTCAAATGCCGGACGAAGTTGGAAGTTGTTGCCTCTCCATCAGTAATTTTCGAACCGCATGTGTTGCATACTGCAAACCGTTTTGTGTTGACCACCTCGTAATTTTTATACCCAAACAAAATTATTTTAGGTATCATTTTTTGTTCACTGGCGTGTGGTTTGGACATGTCTTCTTCGTTGGTTGTCCTGCAATTTGATTGGATGAATGCTGTGTGATGAAAACAAAGTAGATCTAATTTGATTGGCTGTTGTACTGAGACCACACCAGCTGACACACGCAACGCTGATAGACAAGTACACAATGAAAAATACGGAGCGCTCCCGAATAACTTTTTCATCTTTGGGTTTTGGGGAAAGTAGCAAGTCATGTCAAGTCATGTCAATTCAAAAGGCTCAAGTCCAAGTGAAGTCACAAGTCATTGATGTTAAAGTCTAAGTCGAGTTGCAAGTCTTTTTACATTTTGTCAAGTCGAGTCTAAAGTCATCAAATTCATGACTCGTGTCTGACTCGAGTCCAAGTCATGTGACTCGAGTCCACACCTCTGATGCCAAGCCACAGCCTCCCTCACGGCCGCCACCACCAGTCTACCGACCTGTCAAGCCACAGCCTCCAGCACGACCGCCCTCACCAGTCTTCCGACCTGCCAAGCCGCAACCCCCAGCTAGGCCACCTCCACCTGCTCCAAGGCTAGCTCCTCAGCTAGCACCAGTCGCTGCACCTGTTGCCGCACCAAGGCTAGCACCAGCTCCACCACGCCAAGTTCCACGGCAGACTCCAGTACCCGCACCACGCCTAGCCGCATCACGCCAAGCTCCGGTATCAGCTCCACGACGCCAAGTGCCGCCATGCCAAGACCAAGACCAAGACCCGCCATGCCAAGACCAAGACCCGCCATGCCAAGACCAAGACCAAGACCCGCCATGCCAAGACCAAGACCAAGACCCGCCATGCCAAGACCTAGACCAAGACCCGCCATGCCAAGACCTAGACCAAGACCCGCCATGCCAAGACCAAGACCAAGACCCGCCATGCCAAGACCAAGACCAAGACCCGCAAGACCAAGACCAAGACCCGCCATGCCAAGACCAAGACCAAGACCCGCCATGCCAAGACCTAGACCAAGACCAAAACCCGCCATGCCAAGACCAAGACCCGCCATGCCAAGACCCGCCATGCCAAGACCAAGACCCGCCATGCCAAGACCAAGACCCGCCATGCCAAGACCAAGACCCACCAAGACCAAGACCAAGACCCACACCAAGACCAAGACCCACACCAAGACCAAGACCAAGACCCATACCAAGACCAAGACCCGCCATGCCAAGACCCACACCAAGACCAAGACCCACGCCGAGCTTCGCCGCTGGACGCGTCACGCCGAGCTTCGCCGCTGGACGCGTCACGCCGAGCTTCGCCGCCTGACTTGCCACGCCGAGCTGCCACGCCTGCCAAGTTGACGACGCGCCTGCCTCCTCGTCGGCTACGGATATGGCCGCTACCTGGTCGCCCGCCACGCCAAGTGCGCCCACCTCCCAGTCGGCCACGAATGTGGCCAATCCCTGGGCGCCCGCCTCGCCTGCTGCAGCGGCGTTCCTCTCGCCGCTGCCACTTGACTTTGCCTCGGTGGATTCGGGGCCACTTGGGCTGGCGACCCACCGCGATGTCCCCCTCCCGCCCTCCCATGACTTTTGTTAAGTTTTTTCTTGGACATCTGGTATCTGTCCTTAAGGGAGGGGCTCTGTCATGTCTGTATTATCATGTTTTGTTTTAAGTCATGTTTTGTTTAGTTTCTGTCTTTTCACTCCCTTGTCTGGTCACCATAGCAACCATTAGTTTTCACCTGTCACGTCACGCACCTGTTTCACGTTTTGAGTCACGCACCTGCTTTCACTAATCATGTCCATAGTATTTAAGTTCATTCATTTTCTGTTGTTCGGGCTGACGACCTCACACCCCATATATGCTTCTGCACACCCTTATGATCCTTGCTGCTCTTTTTTCATGCCGGTTCCATGCCAAGTAAGTTTTTGTTTATCAAGCCACAGTTAATGTTTTTGTTTAATTGTTCATAGTTTATTCTCCGCCACTGTGCGCGCTTTTTGTTTGATCCTTTTTTTTGTATTTATAGTTAGTTCTAGTGTTTCAATAAAAAAATTGTACCTTCATTCCCGTCTCGCCCGTGCCAACTTTCCGTTGCATCCCGGAAAAGCAAACTCCAAAGACCAAGTCTTGACAGCCTTCATTATAAGACTTATATACAGCTTTTAATTTTTTGCGGCTCCAGTCAGATTTGTTTTTTGTATTTTTGGTCCAATATTGCTCTTTCAACATTTTGGGTTGCAGACCCCTGCCCTAGGGTGACGATTCGATTCGGAATCGATTCAATACGATTCTTAATTCAAAGCAATTCTTTGCGTGTGTCATTTGTAGGGGTAAAACGATCCAATTTGATTCAGAATATATGGCTGCCGATACTATTCAGGGACATTTTTTTTTTTTTTAAGAATAATATAATCTGAAAGGATTCAGTAACTTTTTAGCAAAACAAATCGATCAATGCAACTGTAAAACAAAATAGTGGATATTAAAGGTCCTTTATTTCTGTTAGTACTTGTAAGGCAATTATTATGGATACAAACGAGAAAATAAACAACAATTAATGGACAATGTATTCTCATTTATTTGAATAATAAACACTTTAGGTTGAATTCACAAGAGGAATTATTTTTAATATTTTATTTTAGTTGTATTTTTTTCATTTATTCATTTATTTCAGGCAATGACATTTAATACAAATAAAGTACAAGGTAGACAATACATAATAATATACATTAATATAATGCAAAAGGTAATTTACAGTATGTAAGCATGAAATATTCAAGAAATTAAAAAAAAAAGTACAGTAACTAACATTTTAACATTACCTGCTACTTTTGCTGTTGTTTTACAACATAAAATAATACAATATTAATATAAAAACAACTAACATCTCTACTATACAGGTTGAATTAACTGTAAGCTTACCAGTTACCTTTAATGTTGTTTTTTGACAAAGAAATAATAAAAATACAAAATAAATTAATATAAAAAAGCACAACAAATCTCCTCAGGTTAATTGAGCAGTGGTTTGACTTCTATTATTTATATTATATATTGTATATATTATCTAAAAATATAATATAATAATATATCAATATATGTTATATACTGTATATATTAATATGTAGATATTACATATATGTTTTATTTTATATTGCTACTATGGTACATTTTTAGCCTACTTTATACCTTTTTGTTTTCGCCCTCTTTTTGTGCCCTTGTGTGCATTATCCTTTCCATCCTTTGTAACTGAGCTATGTGTGGAAAAATTTCCCTTGTGGATCATTCAAGTTTGTCTAAGTCTAGACAAACATGTATACATGTATAGCATGTATACATTAATATTCCAAAGTTGATTAAAGGTACTCATAAAATAAATAGTCATTCATTAAAGTGAACAAAACAAAGATCTCATTTACGACTTTTTCCACCTAAAAAAAAAAAAAGGCTAAAGCACTCAGACAAACAAACAAACACGGTAGAGATTGGATTTTTAGTGAGGACCTCAGCTCTGACGCAGTGCCACGAAGGAATCCAACTTGCCTAAATAGAGGAAGTAGAAGACGTGACAGTGTTTCTGTATGTAAACATGCGGAAGGATCGTTACCTTTGCAAAAGGAGAGCTACACCTATGGGGCGAGGCGGAACGTGACGGTGTTAATGTCCGACGATTCAACTGCGAGGTTCATATTTCCAATCAGATTCCCCCAAATCTGCTTCCTCCTACTCCTTTTTTGGACATGTTGTAAAGAAAAATGAAAATATGTGATATACCATATTGAAATTGTATACATGTTCGAAATAAACTACAACTAATCCAAAAAATAAAAATAAAAATAAAAATAAAATATATATATATATACAGGTAAAAGCCAGTAAATTAGAATATTTTGAAAAACTTGATTTATTTCAGTAATTGCATTCAAAAGGTGTAACTTGTACATTATATTTATTCATTGCACACAGACTGATGCATTCAAATGTTTATTTCATTTAATTTTGATGATTTGAAGTGGCAACAAATGAAAATCCAAAATTCCGTGTGTCACAAAATTAGAATATTACTTAAGGCTAATACAAAAAAGGGATTTTTAGAAATGTTGGCCAACTGAAAAGTATGAAAATGAAAAATATGAGCATGATAGCTGATAGTGGCCTTCAACTCTTCTGCGTTTTTGGGTCTGGCATTCTGCATCTTCCTTTTCACAATACCCCACAGATTTTCTATGGGGCTAAGGTCAGGGGAGTTGGCGGGCCAATTTAGAACAGAAATACCATGTTCCGTAAACCAGGCACGGGTAGATTTTGCGCTGTGTGCAGGCGCCAAGTCCTGTTGGAACTTGAAATCTCCATCTCCATTGCGTTGACCCTGGATCTCAGGAAACAGAGTGGACCGACACCAGCAGATGACATGGCACCCCAAACCATCACTGATGGTGGAAACTTTACACTAGACTTCAGGCAACGTGGATCCTGTGCCTCTCCTGTCTTCCTCCAGACTCCGGGACCTCGATTTCCAAAGGAAATGCAAAATTTGCATGGTTGGGTGATGGTTTGGGGTGCCATGTCATCTGCTGGTGTCGGTCCACTCTGTTTCCTGAGATCCAGGGTCAACGCAGCCGTCTACCAGCAAGTTTTAGAGCACTTCATGCTTCCTGCTGCTGACCTGCTCTATGGAGATGGAGATTTCAAGTTCCAACAGGACTTGGCGCCTGCACACAGCGCAAAATCTACCCGTGCCTGGTTTACGGAACATGGTATTTCTGTTCTAAATTGGCCCGCCAACTCCCCTGACCTTAGCCCCATAGAAAATCTGTGGGGTATTGTGAAAAGGAAGATGCAGAATGCCAGACCCAAAAACGCAGAAGAGTTGAAGGCCACTATCAGAGCAACCTGGGCTCTCATAACACCTGAGCAGTGCCAGAAACTCATCGACTCCATGCCACGCCGCATTAACGCAGTAATTGAGGCAAAAGGAGCTCCAACCAAGTATTGAGTATTGTACATGCTCATATTTTTCATTTTCATACTTTTCAGTTGGCCAACCTTTCTAAAAATCCCTTTTTTGTATTAGCCTTAAGTAATATTCTAATTTTGTGACACACGGAATTTTGGATTTTCATTTGTTGCCACTTCAAATCATCAAAATTAAATGAAATAAACATTTGAATGCATCAGTCTGTGTGCAATGAATAAATATAATGTACAAGTTACACCTTTTGAATGCAATTACTGAAATAAATCAAGTTTTTCAAAATATTCTAATTTACTGGCTTTTACCTGTATATATATCGTCAGCATCACTTATTAGGGCATAGTGCAGGTTTTTGTGCATACGCAAGCTTTGATACATGAGGCCCCAAGTGTTGGCAGTTATTGCAAATGATCAGCTATACCTGCTTGTATCAGACTCAAATCAAACTTTTATTTATACAGCATTTTTCATACACATGCAAGTGGCAAACGCAAAGTGCTGTATAAAAAAAAAAACAAAGAAGAGAAGAAATCACACACATGCACACACACACGGCACTATTGACAATGACAAAACAACAACAAAACATGGCATGGCACTGAGGATTTGACGCCATCTTTGAGGCGTCCACACTGGAGAATAACTACAATTAACAGCATCTGAAAAATAGTATGAAACCTATGATAAGAAATATTTTAAAAATTAAATATAAATAATTGATGAATAAGTTAATAAAAACATGACATTGAGAGAATAAAAGTAGTAATATTAATAATTAAGATAGGAGAAACAACAGGATAAATAATGAAAACATGAAAGTTTACCATGATCAGTAAAAAGCCTTGTTAAAAAGGTGTCATTAGCCTTTAAAAAAAAAAAAGTACCGATGTAAAACACAAACACAATAATTAACATTGTTAAATAACAATATATATTAAATATTTTAATTTGCAGTGTTAGTTTGCTGTTAGCTTGTAGAGCAGTTGCAGGTGTTGAGTTGAGTTGAGTTGGAACATGCATGCATACAACATGATACATCACAATTTCCAGTTTCTCTATTCAACATGTTCGAAAAGGAGTAGGAAGAAGCAGAGCTTATTTAATCCTTCCCTTTTTCCTTTACAGAGCAATTGCTAAAACTTTGGTTGAATTCCTGTTCTCAATTTATTCACAATATACTCCATAAGTAATAACAATAAAAATAAATAATTAAATAAATAATAATTGGTGAAGTAAGTTATATTTCATATGATGAGATGAGTAAGATTATCTTGAAAATGAATGTATGGATGTAATAAATTCAGAATGTTTATCATGGCTCTTCTTCTTTGTACTTTGTAAACACTTTAAGTTTGAAGAGTTTCTTGAAGTGGATCATATTAGTACGTTGTTTGATTTCTTTGCTTAATCCATTCCATCATTTAATTCCTTATACTGAAGGTCTTAAGTGTCATGATCTGTGGTCTGGATCATGTTTTTTGTTATTTTTGGTTTAAGACTCCATGAGTTCCTGTTTGCGCTCCCTTGTTTGTTTTAGTTTCCATGACGACTGATTAGTTTCACCTGTCTCATGTGTTTGACTCACGCACCTGCTTTAATCAGATACTATTATTTAAGCCTGTTTTGCCAGTTAGTCGTGCTGGTGACATTACTCTGTATTTGCTCTGTTTTGACTTTTCTTGCCATAGTTCATGCTGTTCGATTCATGCCTTGTCCAGTAAGTCTTTTTTGTTTCATGTCCATAGTTTTTGCTATTTGTTTCAAGCCACAGTTTAGTGAGTTTTTTCATGTTTTTAGTTTCATGGTTCATGTACATAGTTTATGCTAAGTCTTAGCTTTTGTTTCCTGCGTTAAGCTTGTCTTCGCCTTGAGCGCTTTTTGTAGTACTTTGAGTTTGAATAATTAAATAATGTTCCTACCTTCAAGTCTTGTCCAGTATAGTCCGATTGCATCCCGGGAGAACAATCCTCGCAGTAAGCTGCGGAAAACTTAAGTGTTCTCTGTGCGTACAAATGTTTTAAATTACATTTTTTCTCTAAGATTATATATTTCCTCTTTTGTTGAGAAGAAATGTTGTACATTCTTGGGTAGCAGATTATAGTTTGCTTTGTGTATAATTTTAGCTGTTTGCAAATTCACTATGTGGTAGAATTTTAGCATGTTTGATTCAATTAATAACGGGTTTGTATATTCACTATATACAACATTATGTATTATTCTAACTGATCTTTTTTGTAACACCGTTAATGAATAAAGTGTACTTTTGTAATTAATTCCCCATATTTCTACACACAAACTCAGATATGGTAACACTAACGAGCAGAAGTGTGTGCCCAATGTTGTGGTCAAGGCTCCCAAGGTCAAAGGCGATGCCTCAGCAACCTTACTTTCACATGTCCAAACGCCTATTGTTGCTATTGTTTGGCGCGAAGCTTCACACAGCACAAAGGCATTTCCCTCCTCTTCATGTCTCGGTTTGCCTCTACCAAATACGCACAGTCCACATCATAAACTTGGACGCCGCCGTGCAGAACAATTGGCGCCCCGCGGTCTCCCATTGGAAGCAGGAAAGGAAGCCATTATGTTTGCCAGTGATTAGCATGAGAACATGAGCCAGTGTTCGCATGCAGTCAGGTGCAAATGGAGCTCTCTGTGCAGATAAATCAATGCTTTTCCAGAGGGAAGCTTATAAAAGGACGACAGTTAAATTCATTGACTGGGCAGTCGGGCGGCACAGACAGCTTTCCAGTAAGCGCAGCTCTGACTTTGCACCACCTTTAATTATTTTGTATTTTTTGTGTGCTGCAGACTTTACTTAGGCCTTTGTTAACTGCACAAATCACGATTTTAGTCACAGTTGTAACATCGGAAATTATCATACATTTGTAAAAATACTCTCAGGGCATTGAATTGATCGCAACAATCCTCCTTGGTAGGGTTAAGAATCAAACAACGGTTCTTCTTTAGAATGTCACCGAGCAGCGACTTAAGTTTGTGGTCAAAAGCTTGCACCAGTGACGTGCGGTGAGGTTGATGGCTGGTGAGGCACTGACTTCATCACAGTCAGATTTACAAACATATGAACCCTAAAGAGTATCTTATTCACCATTTGATTGGCAGCAGTTAACGGGTTATGTTTAAAAGCTCATACCAGCATTCTTCCCTGCTTGGCACTGAAAATCAAGGCTTGGAATTGGGGGTTAAATCACCAAAAATGATTCCCGGGCACGGCGCCGCTGCTGCCCACTGCTCCCCTCACCTCCCAAGGGGTGATCAAGGGATGGGTCAAATGCAAAGGACAAATTTCATTACACCAAGTGTGTGTGTGACAATCATTGGTACTTTAACTTAACTTTAACTTTACACATACAAACTGTAGCACACAAAAAAGCACATTTAATAAAACAACGTTATTTACTTATAAATGCGCCGCTGTTGTGCTGGATTAATGAACCCCCTGATGGGAGTGTTATATCAACTAAAGCTCTACAACCCTCTATTTAAAAAAGTGTAACCGAGGGTTTATAAATGTCGCCTATACTGTATGAAACTACAAAATAACAAACACGGAGGCTCCAGTTTACACGAGGACCACTTTATTTACCTTCTTTCAAAAACCTCCGCAACGTGACATCACTTCCGCTCTTAGCGCCTTCAAAATAAGAGCTCAAGGCATATACTGTATAACAGCGCATAACAGGAACTTAACATCACAAAGAGGAAAGCCCATAAAAATAGGTTACAAAAGGTATTTAATAAGAAGCCAAAAAGTGCAAAAACAATCATGTTCGTGTTGGAGGAGTTGTGAATTAGGTACACCTGCAGTCTGCAGGTGTACCTAATGTTGTGGCCCTGCAGTCATTCACAACTCCTCCAACACAAACATTTTTGTTTTTGCACTTTTTGGCTTCTTATGAAATAACTTTTTTAAATAGATTCAATCTTGCATGTGGAAAGTTTAAGTGTGGGCTTTAGTTGACATAACACTCCCGTCAGGGGTTGCCGTGCATTCTACAGCGGGGGTGCAGGAGGCGAGCCTCAGCCAGTGCGTCTTTTGCAGCCGTTTTATGATCGCTCAGCACAAGAAATATGTTACACACATACAGTTGTTGACAAAATACACTGTACATTATATACCTCAGCTAACTAAACTATGGAAATGTATAATATAGTTCATATAGCAATACAGTCTCACTGCACAGCAGACCAGCAGTTAGCCGAGTCCGTCCATGTTGAGGCACTGAGTGACGTGCCTCGACTGGCTGCTGTTCACCACACCGTCTCTTCTCAGTATTTGAATGGCAAATGTGAAAATTCGGCGATTTTTAATAAAAATAATCTAAAACTGGTGAAGTTAAATGGAAAATAACTTTATAGTATAATCACTGGATACATTTAACAATTTAATATATATATTTTTCTTTTTAAATTGTTTTTCTTTCCATGATGGCAGGTGAGGCCCCGCCTCACTTGCCTCTAGTGACTGCACGTCACTGGCTTGCACCCATTTGCCACGGTGCTCCTGATTTTCGGTAGGGGAATGTTCAATTGCAGTCAAAGGAAAGTTTTCCTTCCACTACATTTTCGCTCAGTCATTTCTATTATACGGGTGAAACTCAAAACATTACAATATTGTGTAAAAGTCCATTCATGTCAGCAATTAAACTTCAAATATGAAACTAATATGTGATTGTGGAAGTCGCTTCCTTGCAGTCCCACTGTCAGACACGGGCACAGGAGTCCAGCATGCAGGGTTAACAAGCTTTTTAATGATCGTATGTTTTTATGCAAAGTTTTCTCCAGACTTTTCAGTCTCACCAATCCTCTCTCTCCCTCTGCTCCCGGCCGCTTACTGTTAAAGACAACAGATGATTAGATTAACACGTACCACTTGTGAAATCTAATCACCTGCCAGCTGTGTCTCGCCGTCAGCACATGCCCCGCTGGTGCTCGTCCTCAGTACCATGGACAGCGGCGCTGACTACACCTCCCGCCACAGTGATATAAACCTATTACATGCAAAGTGAGATATGCCAAGTCTTTATTTATTATAATTTTCATGATTATGGCTTACAGTTTTTCAAACCCCCGCATTTTCTGTGATTTTCAATTCAAGGTTTTAATAAGCTGTAAGCCATAATCATCAAAATGATAATAAATAAAGGCTTGACATATCTCACTTTGCATGTAATGAGCTAATATCACATGTTTCAATACGACGTGGCTCAAATGGTAGAGTGGCAGTAAGATGTGAAGCTCGGCGAACACACGTCTACAGAGCTAAATATATCTTTTGGTGTACCCCAGGGATCAATACTGGGACCAACGTTGTTCAATCTCTAAATAAACAACATTTGTAAAGTTAGAAAGGCCTTAAAGTTAGTATTATTTGCAGACTTCGCAACTGTGTTTTGTTCAGGATAGAACACACAGAAGATAATAGAAATTATAACAGAAGAAATTAACACATTAAAGAGATTGTTTGACAAAAAAGAGACCACAGGTTCCTTCAAATCTCAGCAAAAGTAAAATAATGCTATTTGGTAACAATAGAAAAGAAAGTCAAACACAAATAGATAATGAAAGGGTAAGAGAAACCATTTTTTAAGTGTAATAATAGATGATAAAATGAACTGGAAATATTTTTTTTTTACAAAAATATAAAACATACAGTGGCAAGAAATAGGTCAATAACGAATAAAGCAAAATAATATTCTAGACCAGGGGTGTCAAACAGGTTTTATCCGGCCCGCGGGATGAGTTTGCTAAGTATCAAAATGAGCCAACATTTTTGAATGAAAGAAACTGCTGTTCTAAATGTGTCCACTAGATGTCGCTATAGCAATTTTTTGTATCTTTGTAGATGATGCTACATATGTAAAAATAAAAATAAACCATATGTTAGCGCACCAGTCGAGGAAAATAAGCAAACTACATAAATAACATCCTGTAATTTGATTTTGATGTTATTTTTTTATCTTGATAGATTGAAAATGAATACCAATGAGTTGACTGATGAACATTATCACATAATTTTTTCAGACAGTATAAATAACCACAAATAAAGATAGAATACTAATAACCGTAACATGTAAGTTTAAAAAAAAAAAATTATGATTATGAGCACATTTTCAGAATGTGCTTGTTCTATTTTTAAACAAAAAAAACAATCTGAAATTGTCTTTATGTTTAAGTTATCGTGCCGTTATTTCACCAGTCCGGCCCACTTGGGAGTAGCTTTTTCTCCATGTGGCCCCCCATCTAAAATGAGTTTGACACCCCTGTTCTAGACCAAAAATCACTTCATATTTTATACTGCTCGCTATTGTTACCATATCGTAGTTATTGTGTACAAATATGGGGGAAAAACGTATATTCCAAACATTTTTTGGGTATAATAAAATGCTTGTCCCCCTGACTTATGGTTTTTAAATGCTAGTATGTGATCCATCATTTTGTACGTGACAAAATGTAATAATCAAATCCATAGGTTTGAATTTGAGTTTATTTCGAACATCACAATTTCCATATTCTCTATTCAACATGTTCGAAAAAGAGTAGGAAGAAGCAGAGCTTATTTAATCCTACTCCTTTTCCTTTACATAGCAGTTGCTAACACTTTCGTTCACTTCCTGTTTTCAATTTATTCACAATCTACTCCATAAGTAATAACTGAGATCGGTAGGTCGTGAGTTCAAACCCCGACCGAGTCATACCAAAGACTATAAAAATGGGACTCATTACCTCCCTGCTTGGCACTCAGCATCAAGGGTTGGAATTGGGGGTTAAATCACCAAAATTATTACAGAGCGCGGTTACCGCTGCTGCTCACTGCTCCCCTCACCTCCCAGGGGGTGGAACATGGGGATGGGTCAAATGCGGAGGGTCATTTCACCACACCTAGTGTACGTGTGACTATCAGTGGTACTTTAACTTATCATTAAAAATAAATAAATAAATAATAATTAGTGAAGTAAGTTATATTCCATATGGTGAGATAAATAAGATTATCTGGAACATGAATGGATGGATGAGATGAATTCAGAATGTTTATCATGGTTCTTCTTTGTACTTTGTAAAGACTTTAAGTCTGAAGAGTTTCTTGAATTGGATCATATTAATACGTTGTTTGATTTCTTTGCTTTATCCATTCCATAATTTAATTCCACATGCGTACAAATGTTTTAAATTGGGGCGGTATAGCTCGGTTGGTAGAGTGGCCGTGCCAGCAACTTGAGGGTTCCAGGTTCGATCCCCGCTTCCGCCATCCTAGTCTCTGCCGTTGTGTCCTTGGGCAAGACACTTTACCCACCTGCTCCCAGTGCCACCCACAGTGGTTTAAATGTAACTTAGATATTGGGTTTCACTATGAAAAGCGCTTTGAGTCACTAGAGAAAAGCGCTATATAATTCACACATAAATTACACTTTTCTCTAAGATTATATTTCTCCTTTTGTTTAAAGGGGAACATTATCACCAGACTCAATATATACCTTGATGTTGCAGAAAAAAGACCATATATTTTTTTTAAATGGGTGAATTTTGGCGAATTAAACGCCTTTCTAATATTCGCTCTCGGAGCGATGACGTCACAACGTGGCGTCACATCGGTAAGCAATCCACCATTTTCTCAAACACAGAGTCAAATCAGCTCTGTTATTTTCCGTTTTTTCGACTGTTTTCCGTACCTTGGAGACATCATGCCTCGTCGGTGTGTTGTCGGAGGGTGTAACAACACGAACAGGGACGGATTCAAGTTGCACCAGTGGCCCAAAGATGCGAAAGTGGCAAGAAATTGGACGTTTGTTCCGCACACTTTACCGACGAAAGCTATGCTACGACAGAGATGGCAAGAATGTGTGGATATCCTGCGACACTCAAAGCAGATGCATTTCCAACGATAAAGTCAAAGAAATCTGCCGCCAGACCCCCATTGAATCTGCCGGAGTGTGTGAGCAATTCAGGGACAAAGGGCCTCGGTAGCACGGCAAGCAATGGCGGCAGTTTGTTCCCGCAGACGAGCGAGCTAAACCCCCTATCGACCCTAGCTTCCTGGCCTGCTGACATCAACTCTAAAACTGAACAGATCAGCTTTCAGGAAAAGAGCGCGGATGAGGGTATGTCTACAGAATATATTAATTGATGAAAATTGGGCTGTCTGCACTCTCAAAGTGCATGTTGTTGCCAAATGTATTTCATATGCTGTAAACCTAGTTCATAGTTGTTAGTTTCCTTTAATGCCAAACAAACACATACCAATCGTTGGTTAGAAGACGATCGCCGAATTCGTCCTCGCTTTCTCCCGTGTCGCTGGCTGTCGTGTCGTTTTCGTCGGTTTCGCTTGCATACGGTTCAAACCGGTATGGCTCAATAGCTTCAGTTTCTTCTTCAATTTCGTTTTCGCTACCTGCCTCCACACTACAACCATCCGTTTCAATACATTCGTAATCTGTTGAATCGCTTAAGCCGCTGAAATCCGAGTCTGAATCCGAGCTAATGTCGCTATAGCTTGCTGTTCTTTCCGCCATGTTTGTTTTTGTTGGCTTCACTATGTGACGTCACAGGAAAATGGACGGGTGTTTATAATGGTGGTTAAAATCAGGCACTTTGAAGCTTTTTTTAGGGGTATTGCGTGATGGGTAAAATTTTGAAAAAAACTTGGAAAAATACAATAAGCCACTGGGAACTGATTTTTAATGGTTTTAACAATTCTGAAATTGTGATGATGTTCCCCTTTAAGGAATTGTTTAATAACATAATAAGGTATTATAGACATTATAAGTCTTATAAAGTATATTCACGTCCCTCTAAGAGCAGCCATACCTGCGACGTGGCCCTGGATGAAAACCAGTTTGACACCCCTGCTCTATGCCCATGACCTCAACTTTGCCAGTTGCCGTGGCGACACAGCATCACATCTCCCATCGGGGCAATCTCGCGAATGGTTTCTGCAAAAGGACACTTTAGCGGAACGATGACGTAACGTCGTATTGCTCGTGTGACATATGGAAACGACGCTTCATGCCAGCGAAAATCAATGATAATTATTTTATTTAGAGTGTCCAAAAGCAGACAAGCGGCCACACTGGGCGCGTGAATGATGACATTCCAGCGTTTTCGTACAGGACTTGCTGATGTGATGCTGTTTCCATTGATCCAGACAGAGATGGGAGCTCGAAGTCTCGTCCAGCTGCCAAACACCCTCCCTCCTTCCCCCCCGCCTCTGACCTTGAAGTGGTGTCAAATGGATTTTTTTTCTGGAGTCCGAAATGGGCTGAATGCCCTCTTGCTGATGGAATTAGGAGCGTTTTATCTGGGACCTGAAAACGTGTCAAACCATTAGATGTGTTGGAACGTGGAAGTTGTATGTTTTGGGGGAGCTAAAATCAACATGGATTTAAGTAATATAGATTTAGTAACACTGTTTTTTTTTGGTCCGTAACATTCTTTCACTCATCAGTCATGTAAATTATCGAAAATCCCGGACTATACACTTTGAACCCTGCGTCTTATAAAACGGCGTGGCTAATTTATGGATTTTTCTTCGCTGATGGCCGAGCGAATACTGTCTGTGCTATGGCGTCATCTTCTGGACGAGTTTGCTCACTGCAGGCGCCGCAGTGCTGCGTTGCCCTTCTGTTTGGACTGAGCTTTAAACCGGAAGTACAAGTGACGTTCCGTAGGGCTGGGCGATATGGCCTTTTTTTTTAATATCTCGATATTTTTAGCCCAAGTCACGATACTCGATATATATCTCGATATTTTGCCTTAGCCTTGAATGAACACTTGATGCATATAATCACAGCAGTATGATGATTCTATGTGTCTACATTAAAACATTCTTCTTCATACTGCATTAATATATGCTCATTTTAAACTTTCATGCAGAGAGGGAAATCACAACTAAGTCAATTGACCAAAAGTGTATTTATTAAACAGTTATTAAGCAGTGGCACAAACATGTCATTTTCAAAACAGAAAGTGCAAGATTGTCAGAGACATTTTAAAACAAGCTATTAGTGCACTTTTGTGCATGATGTCACTAAGATGACTTATCAAAACAACACTAAATTAAAGTGCACTTTTTGTACAGAACGCCACTACAATAGTTTAAAACAAATAAAGTGCACTTTTGTGTATGATGTCACACAATATATTTCAATAACTGTCAAATAGAAATGAGCTGCATAAGATTTAGATTTAGATTTAGATTTAGATTTATTGGTCCCCTTGGGGAAATTCATTGTCACTGCCGTACATTTAAACACTAGACATTACACATCACACACAAAAAAAATAAAAAATAAATAAAAAAATAACAAAAATAACAAAAAGACATCATACAAGACTAACACACATTTACAGGCTTGTCAGACGGGTCGGCCGGGCCTGCTGTTAAGGGCGGCTATAGCTGCAGGGATAAGGCTTTTCCTGAGACGGGCCCTCCGGAATTTGATAGTTCTGTACCTGCGCCCTGATGGTAGTGGGATGATGTATTTGTGTAGTGGGTGAGTGATATCCTGGACTACTGTTTTTGCCAGTCGGGTGATGGACCTGTGGTTTAAGTCTGAAATGTAATAATAGGAAATCAAATCGTGAATGTCCTTCGCTATGTGGTAGGTTCCGGCGGACGTTATCTCCTTCTGTTGTTGACTATTTGTTTCATACGGTGTTGATGTGGAAATGGTTGCCTCGGCATTTTGTGGGTGTGGCACCGAACGGAGATGTTGACATTCAGAGTTTCAAGCACTCTTCATTCTCTAGCAGGTGACTTTTCAAATGATGCTACATATTAGCAGTAATGCTACTTTTTGTAGCTACGCTTTTGACAAATTACGGTTGTCTGTTCGACATATTCCCGCTTGAAGCCAAACCCCCGCCAGACGATGGACCCCCTGCTGTTTTCCTTGGGAATTAATTCTTCCTTCATTTGTTACCAGATTCGCACCTTCTTTCTCTCGTATTACCACTCGCACCACAGCTAACGTTACCCATGCCACTACCTCTCTGCTCCATAGGGCGTATACGTATGTGACGTATGTAAGAAGGTGCGCTTCTTTATGTCTCTGTGAGAAGGAGAGACAAGAAAGAGTGAGAAGAGCCTGTAGTGTAATGCCCACAGTTAAAAGCAACTGCGTGTGAAGGTATACTCGAATATCACAATTTAGTCATTTTCTATACCGCACAGAGACAAACCCGGGATATATTGAGGATATCTATACATCGCCCAGCCCTACCGTTCCGTCTTCTAGACATCTATAGCGTTGCTACTCATATGAATTCTTCACTCATCACTCCAAGCAACGTTTGTAAGTTGTTCAGTGTAACTAACACAATTTATACTTACTAAACCGTCCCATGTGTGAAGTAGGAGTGTTTTCATGCATATTTGTACGTGCTATACCAGGGGTGGGGAAACCACTGTAATACCAAATAATTCCACAGAGTGGCGCAATAGGACTGCAGTATGCTTGATTGATTGCACAGCGCAGGTAGACTTTTTCTACTGCTACTGATCTGACAGCAGAACCAATTTGCAACAATGAGAAAAGTCGACAGGGAATGCCGGATGTTTAATAATGAATGGACAACTAAACACTTTTTCACTGAAGTCCAGTCAAAGGCTGTATATCTCATTTGCCAAGAAACCGTTGCAGTTTTGAAGGAATACAACAACGTACGTCGTCATTTCTCCACCAAGCACGCTAATTATGCAAACAACCAGTCATTGCAAGGACGGGCCGCTACTGCTCAGAAGTTGGAAGCTGATTTTGTTTTTGATGCAGTACCGCCTGAGGGATCGAAGGTCACGGCCTTGCCGCTTACGTGCAGTGATTTCTCCAGATTCTCTGAACCTTTTGATGATATTACAGACCGTAGATGGTGAAATCCCTAAATTCCTTGCAATAGCTGGTTGAGAATTGTTGTTCTTAAACTGCTAGACATTTTGCTCGCGCATTTGTTGACAAAGTGGTGACCCTCGCCCCATCCTTGTTTGTGAATGACTGAGCATTTCGTGGAAGCTGCTTTTATACCCAATCATGGCACCCACCTGTTCCCAATTAGCCTATTCACCTGTGTGATGTTTCAAATAAGTGTTTGATGAGCATTCCTCAACTTTCTCTGTCTTTTTTGCCACTTGTGCCAGCTTTTTTGAAACATGTTGCAGACATCAAATTCCGAATGAGCCAATATTTGCAAAAAATAACAAAGTTTACCAGTTCGAACATTAAATATCTTGTCTTTGCAGTCTATTCAATTGAAAATAGGTTGAAAAGGATTTGCAAATCATTGTATTCTGTTTTTATTTACCATTTACACAACGTGCCAACTTCACTGGTTTTGATCCGTCTAGCGTACACTTATTAATGATAAAAAATTATGTATATCTGCGATTGTGTGTGTGTGTATGTATGTATGTATGTATGTATGTATGTAAATTTCCCCAAAAAATGCGACTTATACTCCAGTGCGACTTATGTTTTTTTCCTTCTTTATTATGCATTTTCGGCCGGTGCGACTTATACTCCGGAGCGTCTTATAGTCCGAAAAATACGGTAGTAAATTTATGAAACGGGAAAAAAACACAAGTAATGTAAAAAAAACAAAAACTTGCTGTTTACTTTTTGATATTAAAGTAAAACACAACGCAGTTTGGCAAATAAAAATAAAGTCTAATAAATAAGCGTTGTTCTTCTCTAACAACACCTCCTAGTGGTTCAGTACAACAGTTTGACCAACAAAAATAAACACAAGTGATACCTCTCACATCGAATACACAATCTTCACAGCCTGCGTTCAATTCAATGAGATGACAAAACATTTTAGCTAGTATTAATGTTGTTTGAACACTGATAAAGTTTGCAGCTAAATAAAGGAGTGAGCACCCCAGTAAACAAACTAAAGACTTTATAAACAAGTTGTTACAACGTTCACGACACATCGCCTGCTGCATTTTTCTTCACCTCATTAACTCTCAGTCACAGCTGATGGACGCTGTATATGGTTAGTGAGGGACAAATGCCAATATTGTCCACAATTGTTGCCATCAAAAATTATATATATATATATATATATATATATATATATATATATATATATATATATATATATATATATATATATATATATATATATATATATATATATATACACACACACACACACACACACACACACACTGGCCCCCAGATATATTTTTACAGACCAATTAGACCCCTGAGTCAAAATAATAGCCCAGGTCTGTGCTATAATGTAATAAAGCTAGCGTCGTCAGCATTAGCTATTATGCTAACACATTTACAAGTGTCATTGTTGGCATTATTAACTTACAATGGCATTCTATTTGTATCGTTTCAGTTTTGTAAATTCACCAAAATGTCACCGTGAACTTATTGAGTCTGTTTAGTTGATTGGAGAGCTAGCTTCCACAGCTAGTGTGTCAATGATGATCATTTCTGATTGTTACAAATACCGTTTGAAATCAATTAAGTAAATAAACTGTCAGGTTCAAACAATGATGACATCTATTAAACAAGACAAGAGGCAAATAATCAAACAGAGACAGAATTCAAATTGGACTCAATATATTGAGGAGAGTCGCCTTTACACTGTACCCTTGTACAGTATCTTAGCACGCTCTGCCAAAAGATTGTATGCCTCTTTCTTTTATTTTGGACCCTCCCCGACCACATGGCCACGGCTGTTTCCAAAGGACAAAGGTCGCAAAACGTTCACAGAAAAGGTCGTAAACAATTCACAGAAAAGGTCAGTTCAAAAAGAAAAAGAAAATTCGTAAAATAGTTCAAAAGGTGTTTGTCTGGAAATTGGGCAGATCCTACCATCTCTCCGCCAGAACAACATCCAGAACAACATCCTTCTGTTGATTACCATACATGAGAGAAAAGAGAAAACCCTTCATGTGGCTCTCCCCCTTACACAGTGGAGTTTTACGAGCCTTCTTCTTGGTGGGGTTCAAAGACAGCTTTTGTCTTCTCACCTGACAGAACTCAATATAACACAAAGTTTTTTGTGATAACTTACAATTATTCTAACATAAACATTTTCAAAATCTTATCGTGTAAATAACTCATTTCACAACGTATATATACTGTATCTGCGGCTTATAGTCCGGTGCGGCTAACATATGGAAACATATTCTTTTCTTCTATAATTTAATGTGTGTCAAGGTATGAACATTTCTTATCACGGTTCTTGTGACCAAAATTATCACGGTTATCATTATTATCGCGGTATTTTTAAATGTGCTAAACATTTTCAAAAAGTACTCAAAGGGGAACAATATCACCAGACCTATGTAAGCGTCAATATACTGTATACCTTGATGTTGCAGAAAAAAGACCATATATTTTTTTAACCGATTTCCGAACTCTAAATGGGTGAATTTTGGTGAATTAAACGCCTTTCTAATATTCGCTCTCGGAGCGATGACGTCACAACGTGGCGTCACATCGGGAAGCAATCCGCCATTTTCTCAAACACCGAGTCAAATCAGCTCTGTTATTTTCCGTTTTTTCGACTGTTTTCCGTACCTTGGAGACATCATGCCTCGTCGGTGTGTTGTCGGAGGGTGTAACAACACGAACAGGGACGGATTCAAGTTGCACCAGTGGCCCAAAGATGCGAAAGTGGCAAGAAATTGGACGTTTGTTCCGCACACTTTACCGACGAAAGCTATGCTACGACAGAGATGGCAAGAATGTGTGGATATCCTGCGACACTCAAAGCAGATGCATTTCCAACGATAAAGTCAAAGAAATCTGCCGCCAGACCCCCATTGAATCTGCCGGAGTGTGTGAGCAATTCAGGGACAAAGGACCTCGCTAGCACGGCAAGCAATGGCAGCAGTTTGTTCCCGCAGACGAGCGAGCTAAACCCCCTATCGACCCTAGGTTCCCTGGCCTGCTGACATCAACTCCAAAACTGGACAGATCAGCTTTCAGGAAAAGATAGCGGATGAGGGTATGTCTACAGAATATATTAATTGATGAAAATTGGGCTGTCTGCACTCTCAAAGTGCATGTTGTTGCCAAATGTATTTCATATGCTGTAAACCTAGTTCATAGTTGTTAGTTTCCTTTAATGCCAAACAAACACATACCAATCGTTGGTTAGAAGGCGATCGCCGAATTCGTCCTCGCTTTCTCCCGTGTTGCTGGCTGTCGTGTCGGTTTCGTCGTTTTCGCTTGCATACGGTTCAAACCGATATGGCTCAATAGCTTCAGTTTCTTCTTCAATTTCGTTTTCGCTACCTGCCTCCACACTACAACCATCCGTTTCAATACATGCGTAATCTGTTGAATCGCTTAAGCCGCTGAAATCCGAGTCTGAATCCGAGCTAATGTCGCTATAGCTTGCTGTTCTATCCGCCATGTTTGATTGTGTTGGCTTCACTATGTGACGTCACAGGAAAATGGACGGGTGTATATAACGATGGTTAAAATCAGGCACTTTGAAGCTTTTTTTTAGGGATATTGCGTGATGGGTAAAATTTTGAAAAGAACTTTGAAAAATATAATAAGCCACTGGGAACTGATTTTTAATGGTTTTAACCCTTCTGAAATTGTGATACTGTTCCCCTTTAAAACTGAAATCTTTTAACAAAGATTTATATAAAAAAACAAAACACAAACAACCCTTTTAAAATTATTTCTTTTGTAGGAGAAACATTATTGTATATAAAAACACTGTTTCATGGACCTCAAGGAGAAATTTTATGTGCATATGAAAGCAACACAAACATTATAAACAAAGTAATATGGTAGAAAAATAAAATTAAAATAAATGTGAACATTGTGCAAGATAGCACTTTACGGACATAAGAGATAACAAAATTAAAACAATAATTTTGCAAGGTAGCAACTGATGGCCATAAGACGTAACTGCACTTTTTTGTCCATATACGGTAGATAAAAATAGTGTTCATGTATGAAATCAAGTCTTACACATGGCGCTGCACGATTATGGCCAAAATAATAATATAATAATAATTTTTTATACATTTTGAAATGTATAAAATGTTAGGTAAAAGTGTTGGGGTGTGAACATGACGCCATCAAGTAATTTGAAATGTCTAATAAAAAGGCTATAAATACATGTATATATCCATATCTAAGACAAATATTTCTTTTTTTGTTCATTAATAGTCAAGTATCAACATGTCATCTTTTTCTCATTACATGATTTCTTTATCTATTTTTTAAATTTTTATAGAGAGAGGTATTCTTTAAGTTATGTACATTTATATGTACTACTGTATGTACATGCTGTATCGGGACAGAGCCATTAAGAGTTTGAACAGAAATATGTTGTGTAGGAATTAACTATACACAATAAAATATTAACAACATGCTATGTCACATGAATGTTTTTTAAAGTACTGTATTTTTCGGACTATAAGTCGCAGTTTTGTGGGGTGTGACTTATACACATTAGCGTAAAATATCAAATAATATTATTTAGCTCATTCACGTAAGAGACTAGACGTATAAGATTTCATGGGATTTAGCGATTAGGAGTGACAGATTGTTTGGTAAACGTATAGCATGTTCTATATGTTATAGTTATTTGAATGACTCTTGCCATAATATGTTACGTTAACATACCAGGCACGTTCTCAGTTGGTTATTTATGCCTCATATAACGTACACTTATTCAGCCTGTTGTTCACTTTTCTTTATTTATTTTAAATTGCCTTTCAAATGTCTATTCTTGGTGTTGGCTTTTATCAAATACATTTCCCCAAAAAATGCGACTTAAAGTCCGAAAAATACGGTAATAACTTTATAAAACGGAAAAAAAAACACAAGTAATGTAAAAAAACAAAAACTTGCTGTTTACTTTTTGATATTAAAATAAAACACAAAGCAGTTTGGCAAATAAAAATAAAGTCTAATAAACAAGCGTTGTTGTTCTCTAACAACACCTCCTAGTGGTTCAGTACAACAGTTTGGCCAACAAAAATAAACACGAGTGATACCTCTCACATCGAATACACAATCTTCACAGCCTGAGCTCATTTCAATGAGAACATTTTAGCTAATATTGATGTTAGTTGAACACTGATAAAGTTTGCAGCTAAATAAAGGAGGAGTTAGCATCCCAGTAAACAAACTAAAGGCTTTATAAACAAGTTGTGACAAGGTTCCCGTCACATCGCCTGCTGCATGTTTCTTCACCTCATTAACTCTCAGTCATAGCTGATGGACGCTGTATTGAGAAAATAAAAGCAATATCAAATAGTTTTCTTCTTCGCTGTATACTTTTAGTGAGGGACAGATGCGTCTGTCTCCAATATTGTCCACACCCGTTGCCATCGGAAATTAGCAGTACGCGCTTAAACTAATACCGAGACTACACGGAAATGAAGCGAGCTACGCTCTGTTTAATCCGAGGGGGAATCTCTGTAGCAAAGTCCGTGTAATTGTGTTCCGCCATCTTTTTTCAAGCCGAACGACGCTAGTGCGCATGCGCCAGCGTGTGCTGTGACTCCATTTCCAGGAAGTATGCAGTGTTGCCTAAAATGCAGTAATAAATGACGTTTTTTTGGTAATTAAAAGTTTAAACGGTATTACTAACCGTCGGGAATTTTACCGCGGTTTATCATTATACAGTCTACCGTTACGTCCCTAGGTGCGGCTCTATAGTCAGGAAAATACGGTATATTTAATACAGAGCACTGATGTAACGATGCTACACTTGTGGCCATTTTTCATGAACTAAACTCAAAGCTACATCTACGTGTGTAACGTAGGCCATGTAATAATAAAATTTGTACTTATTTTTTGTAAGGCACCTTTTAAGGCACTCAAGGTCAACGTACATCACATGAGAGCAGCATAAAAAAATGTAAGCAAAGCCACAAGTAAAAACAGACATTAGCCTAAACAGGTGGATTTTGAGGTTAGTTTTAAAAATCAGAATCAGAATAGTTTTACTGCCATTGTTTGAGAACGGGTTCACAAACTAGGAATTTTTCTTGGTACAATCGTGCAACATAAAACACATACAACACAGAATAGGTAATAGGTAATAAAAATGATAATAGAGGCAATGTTCCTGATGGGGGAGGGAGTTCCAGGGGCGAGGTGCAGAGCGGCTGAAGGCTCTTAACCTCATGGTCGACAGGCGGGCTGAGGGGACGGTCATGTTGATGGAGGAGCCAGACCTGAGGGATCGGGTAGGGATGTTGATGTGGAGGCGAACAGACAGGTATGGCGGAGAGAGGTTATGGATAGTGTCCACTACCTGGCAACTTCAAAGAGCAACGCTGGCTATCGAGATGCTATCTCGCGCTTTTAGCTCGGTGGTTAGCACACCCGCCTCTCATGTCGATCGTCCCAGGTTCGAGTCCCGAGCAGCGTGGAACGCCAAAAGGCAGGGACCAAACCAAATGGGTTACACACGTAGACAAAAGTCAAATTTCTTTTAAACTCTGTTGTCTAAAGCAGTGTTTTTCAACCACTAGTGTGCCGTGAGATACAGTCTGGTGTGCCGTGGGAGATTATCTAATTTCACCTATTTGGGTTAAAATAATTTTTTGCAAACCAGTAATTATAGTCTGCAAATGATGTGTTGTTGTTGAGTGTCGGTGCTGTCTAGAGCTTGGCAGAGTAACCGTGTAATACTCTTCCATAGCAGTAGGTGGCAGCCGGTAGCTAATTGCATTGTAGATGTCGGAAAAAAAAGGTGTCTAATGCTTAAAGGGGAGCATTATCACAATTTCAGAAGGGTTTAAACCATTAAAAATCAGTTCCCAGTGGCTTATTTTATTTTTCGAAGTTTTTTGCAAAATTTTACCCATCACGCAATATCCCTAAAAAAAGCTTCAAAGTGCCTGATTTTAACCATCGTTATAAACACCCGTCCATTTTCCTGTGACGTCACATAGTGATGCCAACACAAACAAACATGGCGCATAGAACAGCAAGCTATAGCGACATTAGCTCGGATTCAGACTCGGATTTCAGCGGCTTAAGCGATTCAACAGATTACGCATGTATTGAAACGGATGGTTGTATTGTGGAGGCAAGTAGTGAAAACAAAATTGAAGAAGAAACTGAAGCTATTGAGCCATATCGGTTTGAACCGTATGCAAGCAAAAACGACGAAACCGACACGACAGCCAGCGACACGGCAGAAAGCGAGGACGAATTCGCCGATCGCCTTCTAACCAACGATTGGTATGTGTTTGTTTGGCATTAAAGGAAACTAACAACTATGAACTAGGTTTACAGCATATGAAATACATTTGGCAACAACATGCACTTTGAGAGTGCAGACAGCCCAATTTTCATCAATTAATATATTCTGTAGACATACCCTCATGTCAGCAGGCCAGGGAAGCTAGGGTCGATATTCTTCTCTTGATCATCTTCGGTGGCATAAGGGACGGTGTGAGCCAAGACATCCAGGGGGTTTAGCTCGCTCGTCTGCGGGAACAAACTGCCGCCATTTCTTGCCGTGCTACCGAGGTCCTTTGTCCCTGAATTGCTCACACACTCCGGCAGATTCAATGGGGGTCTGGCGGCAGATTTCTTTGACTTTATCGTTGGAAATGCATCTGCTTTGAGTGTCGCAGGATATCCACACATTCTTGCCATCTCTGTCGTAGCATA